>NW_006399892.1:7920846-7921584 GCF_000299155.1 Elephantulus edwardii | reverse complement strand
ATGTTCATCTGACTCAAAATGCCCCATGCCAGTCCATCTCATCTCTCCAATGCCTAATATGTCAATATTTATGCATTCCATTTCTTTCTTAACAAGTTCTCACTTTCCTACATTCATGGCTCTCACATTCCATGTTACAATCACTAGGGTCTGCTTACAACTGTTCCTCCTCCCTTGTATTTCCATACTTGATAGTTCTTCCTAGGTTGCCCTTTCTATTAGTCTGCATGTGTTCTGTTGTGCATAGGGTTTTCAGAGGCATGCTGTTTCAGAAGTGGGTGGCCAATCCTTCTTCCTAGTCTGTCTTAATCTCATTGTTCAGATTTAGAGGAGTATCTGACAGACAAGCAATTTGTGGAGCAGTGAAAGATAAATCCCTTATTGTGTAATTAAGCATTAGATTCGGTGTTAATCCAACCCCTAGCCCAGTGATAGAATGATTGAATTTTGTAAAGTCAATGACTTATTCATTGCAAATACATTTTATAAGAGACACAAACACAGGTTATACATATGGACTTCACCTGATGGTATGCATAATAATCAGATTGACTACATCTGTGGAAGTAACCACTGGAGAAGCTCAATATCAGCTGTAAAAACTAGGCCAGGGGCTGATTGTGGAACAGAACACCAATTACTCACATGCAAGTTCAACTTGAAGCTGTGGAAATGAAACCAAATCCACAGGAGCCAAAATATGACTTTGATTTCATACCACCTGAATTTCAGAATCAT
>NW_006399892.1:7912166-7915486 GCF_000299155.1 Elephantulus edwardii | reverse complement strand
TCACCAATTATAATTAACACAGCTTGATGTCATGTTTGGTCAATTTCAGACTGCAAAATTTGGTAAAAATTCTCAAATTTTTTAATTTGGCTGTAGATATAGGAGTATATATTTGAACAATAGTCATTTCAAGAGGACTTCCTTTTATGTGTACAGATATAATTCACTCAAAACATAGTATTTCATGATAGAACTTGAAACTGACTTTTTTACTGTGAATGCAACACTATTTTTCTTCAGTTTTTCATTCCTTGCATAGTATAACAGGTTCTTCTCTGATTCAATGAGGCCAAAGCTGGTCCATCTCATCTCACTGATGCCTACCCTAGTATGTTGATATTTTTGCGTTCCATTTCATTTTTAACAATTCCAGTTTTCTAATGTTCAGGGTACGTACATTCCATGTTCCTATTGTTAAACAATGTTTGTTAATGGTTTTCCTGATTCCAACTGACTTCCAATTTGTGCTTTATCAATACACGATTATAACTACCCTCTTTCTTAAGTGTCCATAGGGTTTGCAAAGACATGTTATTTGGGATTTAGATGACTCATCCTGCTTCCTTGTCTCTATTAACCAGGGAGCTCTAACAAAACCTATTCACCTTTGTTAGGTAACCTTAATGACAGTTGGCACACCAGTAGAACAGATTTCAGCATCAGAACAACCCCAAGTTATCTCAGTACAGTAAACTGACAGACAAGTACGATACCACTTAGAATGTTACTAGAAGTGGCTATTACTTGGAGAGGGACATGATGCTTAGAAGGGTGGAGTGTCAGCAAAGAAGAGAAAGATACTTAACCAGGTGAACTGATGAGATGCCAGCCACAATGGGCTCTAGTGTGTCAGGAAGTGTGAAGATGGGACAGGATAGGATGAGGGTTCAGGTCTGCTGATCATAGGATTGCTCTCAACAATACCTAAGAACAACAGCAGTGTTCCCTTGTTCTGTTCACATGCAGCCTGTTGGTCTATGTGTAGATTTTGCATTAACACAATTAAGTTTTCTGGATTCCCATCTTTTCTATGTTAGCCATAACTTGTTATGATCCACACAGTCAAATGCCTTTGCATAGTCAACAAAGTACGAATAGACCTTCTTCTGGTATTCTTTACTTTCAGTCGAAATCTACTTGGTATCAGAAATTATATCCTTCATGTCACATTCTCTCCTATTATCACACTGCTTGCACGTCATATTAATGATACTGTTCAATAACTTCCACATTTGGTTGGATAAATTCTCTTGGCAATGGGAACAAATACTGACCTCTTTCAATCTATTGGTCCTCCAAATTGCCTGACATCCAGGGCTGTATATGTTAATTCAGACAAGTAATTTTTTATCACATCAATTTTTAGGGCCTTGTTTTTCACTACTACTTTCAGGGTACCTTCAACATCCTCCTTAATTATCATTGGCTCCTGCTCATATGATACTTCCTGAAGTGTTTCAATGTCAGTTTATTTTCTTTGGGATATTCCCTTTGTCTTTTTTTTTTTATGCTTCTTAGGTCATTCAATATCTTGCTGATAGCATCTTTTGATATTATGTTTTGAGGATTAACTGTGTTTTTCAGTTGTCTCAGGTTGAGTAGTCCAGAATGAGTTCTTACATTTTTCTTCTCCAATTCTAGCTGTCTGAACATTCCATTAAAATATTTTGTTTTATCTTGTGGAGCTGCCATTCGAAATTTTCTTTCACCCTTTTTTTATTTGGCATGTTTGCCATGGGTTTTGGGTTCTTGAACCTCTAGTACAATTTTCAGAGTAACTTCTGATATTCGTTTAATTTTTTTTCCTTCTTCTATGTCTTTTTAATGACTTTTTCCTCTCTTTACAACTAATCTGGTCTTCAATCATTGGTGTTCAAGATTTCAAATATGTTCTTAAGATCATATTGATATTTAGATGGAATTGGTTCAATATCATAATGTGGTTCTCATGGACTTGTTCTATGCCTATAAAATTTTTCTCCTAAGTATATCAGAGGTGATATGGATGACATAGTATAGAGGAGGGTTCAGATTCATTTTCATAAGATCACTTTGAATCATAGTTGTCAATGGCAACTAACAACAGCAGTAGTACAATATTCTGTGCTAAGTACTATAATTATTATAGCCAAGTTGTTGTTCTGTTGTATGCCATCAGGTAGGAACCAATTCATAGCTGACCTTTCCACTGGTGTTCAGAGGCAGTAAATCATATGGGAGGAGTTTGCTCTTCCTTCTTCCTCAGAGTAATTGGTGGATTCAAACTGTGTGTCTTTGGTTTACAGTACTGCTTTTTACCACTAGCCACCAGAGTTCTCTAGTTACAACTATAATAAGATAACATAGGTACCTTAATGTTTACAGATCAGAGATGACTGAAATTAAATACTGTTTTAGTACACTAATAGGACTGCTCTAAGAAGACATCACAACTCTTAAAAATTTTCTGTCAAAGCACCCTTCCTTAATCACTAAAAAAAGATCCAAATTTGTCTTCATAATCATTTAGCATTTTTGACACATAGCAACCTGCTGTGACCAATGGAATGTGACGCACTGTGGTCAAATTAAATTAATACTTATTTTTGAACACATAATTTCTTAGTTAGGAATAAAGTTTAAGAATCCAAGTACAGTTAAATTATCTTTTACTTTTACATTGACTGTTCTTGTTTTTGCTATTGGAAGAGTTAAAAGTTCCTACACTGACAAGATATGAACTAAAACTTTTAGTGTATGTTCTAAATATTTTATTTCAGATATATTCGTTGTTGTTTTTGTTGTTAAGTGCCATCATGTCTTAGAAGACTCAGCGACCCTATGAACCCTGAACACTTATATAACTTTCTCCATGTTCATAGAGTTTCCGGAGGCAAGCTATATTGGGAACTGGATGCCACTCCAGCTTCCAAGCTTGTTTTAATTAGGAAGTTCCACCAAATACTGTTCACCATGGGTAACCATTATCATATTTGACACATCAGTGTCACAGTAACCATGGTTACCTCTGTATAGTCTTCAGAATTCCTTTTTTTTTTCAAATAGGGACCAGTTGCATACATTCACTCATTTACAAATAATTTATAGTACTATCTAGACACTAGCCATTGTGTCCGGTATTAACAACAGTACATTAAACAAGATAAAAATTAATACCTTTGAGAATTTCTTTTTAAGATATAGTGGTAAATAACAAAAGAAAACAAACCCACAAAAAAAGCAAATAAGCTATTAGTGTTAAAGTGAAGCAGGAAAAAGGTGTACCATTTTAAAACATTGTGGTAATAGTAAAGTTAGATAGTAAGATATATATATATACA
>NW_006399892.1:7904099-7912066 GCF_000299155.1 Elephantulus edwardii | reverse complement strand
ACATATATATATGTATGTATATATATATACACATATATATATGTATGTATATATATACACATATATATATGTATGTATATGTATATTATATTATTATAGAGCAGAAATACAAAAGGAAACTGGCAAGAAAGTATAGAGAGGAAGGACATTCAAGGTGGCAGTGGCGGGCATAAAGACTTCATTAGTACACTACAACAGTTAAAGTAAAGAAGCTAAAAGGAAGTGCAAGGAAGAGGAAATTATAGACATAGTTGAAAATCCTGTAGACTATTTGCTGTCTTCAAATGAATGACACAACAGTATCTATTCAAGCAATTGTCTTTTTATTTACAACTGCTTGAAATTTATTCCAGTGCTTTGTATGGTTGTATTAAAGCCAACAAAGAGAAATATAAACAGATAAATGCTTTATTGTTTGAGTGATTCATTTCCGTAATGGGACACTTTGCATAGGGGTAGTGAGTTCTTCCAAGATTCTGCTCCATAAGTTCTGATTCTTGCTAGATCTGTGGACAGTTAAACATTCAAAGGAGCGGATGGCTGTTGAGTTAGCAGTCATCTTTCGGAGGAAGACGGCCATCTTTGAAGTCCAGCTTTCATGAAGTATAAATATGTCCACTTTTTGAAAGTATTCAATTAATCTCTCTTCTCAAATATGACATCTCTTGTTTCATGCCTATCTTTTAAGTTATTAAAATATTTAAGCCTTTTCTTATAAGGTAAGACTAAGTAAGATTCATGTAAAAAAGAAACAAAAACACCAGTTCTATCTAGCTAAAAATTATTAAAGGAATAGTTAAAAATAGTTTGTAACCTACATAATGTGTCAATCATGACAAGATTAATTTTTCATTGACTATAACACAAAAGAAAAAGTCAAAGTTGAATCAGAAGAAAACTAAAACTAGTCCACAGAAACTTAAGTGTGACCTTGAATCTATCTTAGTTCAATTTAAGGATCATTTCAAGAGTAAGGTTGACACACTGAACACCAAGGAAGTTGTTGAAGGCCAGGGAAACTGTGGGAGGACATTAACATATCTTCCATAAAGAGAACAAAAGCTTATTACAAAGAAGAGTAATGAAAACCAAAACGCATGTCAGAAAACACTACGAAAATTGCATTAGAGCATTGAAAAACCAAAAACCAGAAGAGAGGTTGAAGAAAAAGAGTTGAAAAGAAGACATCAAAGTGCTGCTCAATAACATAATGCAAAATATTAAAAAGAAATGTGCAAAAGAGCAGAAGTCAGAGAATAAAAAAATAATTCACTCAGCATTTCCCAAGATGAAAAAATGGAAAAGTAAATTCAAGTCTCAAGTTGCACAGTACTGAGACATGACATGTTCACAATCCTGAATGATCTAGAAAGCATCACAGAAGACATAAGGAATACACAGAATCCCTCTCCTAAAACAATTGTTTTACATTGAAAAATTACAAGTTTACACTGAAAAATGACTTGAAAATTAAAAATTGCATATGAACATGGGGCAATGGTAATATAAGATTGAATTCAAGTTCAAGCCATTGGCAAAAAATATGGCTACAGGATGCAACAGAATGCCAACTGACATGTTTCAACAAACAGATGCGTAGCTGGACATACTCACCAGTCTATGCCTGGAAATTTGAGGGACAGCTGCCTGGTTGATTGACTGGAAGAGAGCCATATTTATTCTCATTTCCAGGAAAAGTGATGCAACACAGTGTGGAAATTATTTTAAAATATTAATATCACATGCAAACAAAATATTGCTGAAAATTATTTGAAAACCAGAACAGTACATAGACAGGAACCTGTCAGAAATTCAAGCTGTTTTTAGAAGAGACAATGGAAATAGAGATATCATTGCTGATGTCAGATGAATCCTGGGGGAAAGGAAAGCATACCAAAAGAAAGTCAATTTGTGTTGCATTGTCTATGCAAAGGTATTTGATTACAGCTAATATTGAGAAGAATGAAAATCTCACCTCCCACCCCCACATATTGAATCATGCAGTATTTCCTTGCCCTACTGGGACAACAGCTTCTTTATGTAGGTATAAATTTCTCATGAACGCAATTAGGTGTCTGAGATTTTCAAAGAAAAAAATAGGAAGGGTATGCATCAGAATTTGAGGAAATATTTCAGCTAAATGATGCTGTCCCAAACGTGCTTACCAGGTAATGCCAAGAAATCTGGAGGACAACTACCTGGCCAACTAACTGGACATGATCTGTTTTTGTTCCCATTCCAATAAAAGGCAAACAAACAAAGTATGGAAATTATGAAACAATATCACTAATATCACACACAAGCAAGATTCTGCTGAAAATTATCAGAATTGCCTGGAATAACACATCAGTAGAGAACTTCAAGATGTACAGGCAAGGTTTAGAAGAGGTCATGACACTAGGGACATCATAGCTGATTTTAGATGGATCTTAGCTAAAAACAAAGAGTACCAGAGAAATGTTTATCTGTGTTTTACTGACTGCAAAGGTATCTGACTGTGTGGATGATAACAAATTATGTCTAACTTTGAGGAGAATAGGAATCCCAGAATAGTTAATTATGCTCATCTGAAACCGATACCTGGACCAGGAAGCAGTCGATAGAACAGAGAAATGAAACAGTACACATTTCAGGGTCAGGAAAGGTGTGCAACAAGGATGCATCTTATATCTGTACCTTAGATCATTCAGGATGCTGGACTCTATGAGGATGAATGTGACATCAAGAATGGAGGAAGTCTCATCAATAACCAGAATTATGAGGATGACCAAACCTTGTTTGCTGAAACCGAAGAGAAGATGAAATTTTTACTGCAGAAGGTCAAGGACTGTAGTATTCAATATGGATTGAAGCTCAATATCAAGAAAATAATGATTCTAACCACCGAGCCAGTCAGCAACATCATGACAGATGAAGAAAAAATTGAGTTTGCTGATAACTTCAGCTTGCTTAATTCCAAACTCAACATCCTTGACATCAGTAGTCAAGAAATCAAAAGACGAATTGCAATGAAAAAGTCTGCTGTCAGGGACCTCTCCAGACAACTGAAAAGAAACAATGTCAACCTAGAGACTAACAGTGCCTGATTTAGGCTATGATCTTTGCAATTACTTGCTATGATCTGAGAACAGGACAATAACTAAAGATGATAAAAGAAGGATCTATATGATCTCCAAGCTCACTGATTATCTCTTTTATCTCTTCAGTTCTTTTTTTTTTTTTGGTACTACCAGCATATTGGTAATTCAGTTTTAATATTCTGGATTGCATTTTCATGCTTTTCTATTAGCTAGTACTGTGTCTCTGTCTTGTGATCATTGTTTTTAAGTTCTTACACCACTTCATTTATATTATAAATTCTTTATTTCCTATTTTGAATTTTCTTCCATAGTTTTTCCAGTTGCTCCTCATCAATATATTTCTTTTGGATCATTGTCACTGGGGTATTTGTTCTCTTAATGGCTTCCAATATTTCTTCCATGATTTTCATCTTCCTCTGTAGCTGTTCATACAACTCCACATCAACATATTTCTTCTGGTTCTCCCTATCTGGGTTAATCATTGGGTCTACTTTTTAAGGAAAAGTGTTATTTTGTTTTTTCATGACAACTGAGGCAGACTTCTGCTTTCTTGTCATTATGTGAGTCTTTTCTTAGTAGATGTTAGGTTGTTGTAACTTTATAGTGACCCAGAATATGACAATGTTTTGTGAAAAATCTGTATCTTTTTCTTTCTCCTTGCTCTGTGGGCTGAGGGCCTGACAACAGTGTTACCCCTGAAGTACCTGAATGGCAGAACAAGGAATTATGCTGTCTTCCAGAAACTGAGACTTTGCCCAACTCAGCCTTGTATAACCCCTTCCACTTGAGTTTAAGGGATCCCACATGGTGTAGCTATGCAACAGTCTTTCCCTCAAAGTACCTGCAATATTTGTTCTCCTGGCCATCAGGGGTGGAAGCTGGGCAGTGAAACTGCAAACCCTCAACCTGGTAGGCAGTGGTTTTATTCAGGCCTGGGTGTGAGTGCAGCTGGATTGAGAAATAACCTTTATCAGATGCTGGGGAAGCAGTGGATGGAAAATACTCCTGGTCCTGCCATGCTATATAAGCTGTGGTGTCCTACAACAAAGTGATGGTAAGGTTCCTGAAAGAGTTGCATCCCACAAGAATTGTGACCTATGAGAATAACCTAGTCTCACCAGAACTTGTTCTTGTTGTTTTCTTTTCATTTTATCTTAGCACATTGATTGCTCTATTATCATGTATTTATACAATTAATTTAGTATTAAAATAAATCATAACTTTAAGTAAAGAAACAATAACTTTTATAGTTTTATGTCCCAATTACTTCTCTACTGTTTCCAAGATGATTGTGACTTAAAATAATTACTAACTAAATGCATGTTGTTGTTGTGTTACGTGCTTTAGAGTTACCTACAACTCAGAGTAAACCTATGTACAACAGCCTTAAACCCTGCTATATTCTGTGCCAATCTTATTGACTCTAACATCTCTACCCCCATTACCCCAGTCACTGAGTCAATCCATCTTATTGAGGGTCTTCCTCTCTTGCCCTGACCCTCTACCCTCCCGAGCATGATGTCCCTCTTCAAGGACTGGTCCCTTCTTTCAACATGTCCAATGTATGTTAGATGGAGCTTCAGAATCCTTGCCTCCAAGGAGCAGCCTGATTTAACTTTCTCTTCTTGAACACTGATGCACAAAGGCATCAATTCTTCTTCTATCCTCTCTAGTCATTGTCCCGCTCTCTGATGCATAACAAGTGATTGCAAAGACGATGGACAGTATCATGCACACCTTAAGTCTCTATAAAATAGCAAATCAGTATTGTCAAAATGTTCGTATTATACACCTTAAAATCTAATACATGTTCTTTTAATCATAGGGCTCACAAAGTTCTGTTATACCTGAAGAAGGTGGCACATCCTGCTTCTTAGTGTGACTTAAGGTTCGGTTCCACTTTGAAAGACCAATGACATAGCTTTCAGTATCAAAGTGACATGCAAGTACCCCCAGGATGGCAAACTGAAAGACAAATGCTATACTCATAAAAACAAACTAATAACAAGCAACATGCACATACATAAAGTATAAAATAAGCAACAACATACAAGTTAACAAAAAAAAGGGTAAATAAGTGGTGTAGCCGTAAGAGCAAACCATAAAACAAACAAGCAGGCTAATATTATAGAAGAAATATGCATGCTGCAGGAATTAGAAAGGGAAAAGAACCTGTTTCACTTGGGACAGTGACAACTTAGCAGATTACTAGAGTTGGGGTGCCTGGCCAAGTCATTTGAGTGATGACTGTAGCCTCAAGACATGAACCAAGTCACAAGTAGTGTGTTTTCTGCTTTAGAATGTTTTAACATTAGGCTAAGATAAGGAGCACTTAGCCTTATACATAGTTTCCACTAGTCTCAGAAGAGTGCAGGCTAGCCAGCCTGGATAGTGTCTTTGCCATTTCCAGGGATAAATGCATGCAGGACACCTTGTTAGGAGTGGTTAGTGTAAAAAGAGTGTCACTGGTCACCTGATATGTCCACAAGTGCAGTCATAGACTGTGTCAGGTAAGAGTGTCCAGTAAGAAATGTCTCTCTGAAAATACACCCTGTGGTTTCTAAATAAGATAAAAGTGGTGAGAAGCAGTGGCTGCTCAGTGAAAGACTTTGAATATTCTAAGCAAGGGACCTAGGTTCTAGTTCCACCCATGCACCTTACCTTTCATTGGATGTATTCAGGCTACTATGATGTGGCAAGAAGCTGTGCTGTAATCCCAAAGGCACATGGTTTGAGACCAGCTGCTGCTTTGTGGGAGAAAGATGGTCAGTCTCCTCTCATGCAATTAACTGACTCTGAAAACTCACTGGAGGATCAGCTATGGTCAGTTGCAATGCTTTGGTACACAACAACAACAACAACAATCATGATGGCTGAATAGTGAGGACTTGTGCTGCCAGCACAAGATTCAAATCCATCAACAGCTCCATGGGAAAAATATCACCAATCTTCTGTCATGAGATTTAATGTCTCTTAAAACCTATTGGAGGCTCAGGTAGGGCTGGTTGAAACTTGACAGTACTTAACAATAGCATTGTGGTAAACAGGTACAATTGAATTCTAAGACTGTGATGGACTATGAGGAATACATGAACACATGCTTCCAAAAATCAGGCAACAAAATTTAAAATTCACAATAATCTAACCTATAATCATTTGTAGTGGCACATGACCTGACAATCTTTCATTCTGTTGTGTATGTGGACCCATGTGTCATATCAGTATCAGTTAATATCACAATAAAAGAAGAACCCGTGGGAGGGGACAAGAAGAGAAAGGAAAGCAGATATATGTTTTCCTTCTCATTTGTTAACTTCGAGAAATATTTTTCTTATTTCCAAAAGAGCATTAGTTTTAGTACAATATTGTATACCCAATTCTTACTGTTGTTTACAATAATTTCCCCCCTACATAGCTGTTAGGAAGTATCTTTACAAAAAGTGGCCTAATTCTAAATATTAAGCAATCTAACTTTCTGAAGTAAATGGAAAAATACATTACTTTGTGATATCTAATGTTTCCAGTTATATTAAATATCAAGTCATATAGCTTTCAATATGGACTGAATCTCAACATCAAGAATACAAAAATTCTTACTTAGCACTGTGCCAGTGGGCAACATCATGTTAGATGGAAAAATGACTGAAACGATTAACAATTTCCTCTTAGTTGGATCTACAATAAATACTGGGTATAAATAATCAGGAGATTAGTAAACAAATTGCCCTAGGACAGTCTGCAGTTAGAGACCTCTCTAAATTCTTGAAGAGCAATGATGTCAAGTTGAGAACATAATGTATATAACAATGTAAGATGTGCCTGATTCAGGACATCATCTCATCAATAACTTACTGTGCATCTGAAAGCTGGACAATGATTGTGTATGACAGACGACTGAAGAGGAATTGATGCCCTGGAGCTCTGGTGTTGGAGAAGAGTACTGAATATGCATGGACTATCAAAAGAGAGAGCAGGTATGTAGTACACCTTGGGAAGCTGCAGCCAGAATGCAAACTGGAGCAAGGGTGACCAAGCTTCATTTCACACACTTTGCATGTGTTGCTAGGAGAAGATAATTCTTGGAGAGGAACATCATGATCACTTGGAAAGATGGAAGATGAGTAAAAAAAGAGGAAGATCTTCAATCAGATGGGTTAATACAGTGATTGCATCAATGAGTTCAAATGTGTCATAAATTGTCAAGATGATCATAGCTCATATTTTTTTCCTTATGGTTGCTGCGAACCATACTTAATTTGAGGTCACTAAACAACAATTGAAATCATTCCTGATCCTTCTATATTATTATTTATCCCCTTAAGATAGGAAAAAAAGTAATTTTTATTGTTGTCAGTCAATTTTAATATATAGTAACCCTCCATTGGATTTCCAAAAGGCAAATATTTAAGGGGGGAGGGGAAGTCCATTTTCTCCTTGAGAATAACCAGTGTAATTGAACACCTAGTTTTTCAATTAGAAGCCAAACTTGCAACAGAGTAAACCATTATGGATCCTTACAGTAAACAAATACTATATCTATTAACAAATATTCTATAAATCCAAGGGTGGGGGTTGTGGAAGCAGAGCGGTGAGGATGGAGAGGACAGAAGATGCTAATCACAGCTTTGCACAATTCAGGTGGTGGGGAGGTGAAGGAAATGGAAAAGACCTTGTGTGAAAAAGTGTATTTGAACTTTGTAAGTAAATCAGTATAAAAGAAAAAGATATAAATATATATAGTTGTTATGTGCTGTAGAGTCACCTGCGACTTATACGTACAATAGCCCTAAACCCTGCTCTATCTCTTGCCAATTTTATTGCTTCCAACAAACCTATCCTCATTAGCCCAATCACTGAATCAATCCATCTCATCGAGGGTCTTCTTCT
>NW_006399892.1:7901849-7903601 GCF_000299155.1 Elephantulus edwardii | reverse complement strand
CCTTAGCAGAAAGTGCTTCAGGTCCTCCTCAGTTTCAGCAAGCAGGATTGTCTCATCTGCATAATGCAGATTTTTGATGAGTCTACCTCCAATCCTGATGCCCCACTTCTCCTCATAGACCCCAGCTTTTCAGATAATCTGCTCTGTATAGAGATTGAAAAGATAGGGAGATAGGACACAACCCTGATGCACACCTCCACTGCTGAACACCTGAAGACAGTTTTGGTAGCCCTGCAGAACAATGCTCCCTAGGATTTCCAAAGCTGCAAATCATTTCAGAAGCAGATTTCCAAAACTTTTTTTTTTCTTGGAGCAGCTGGTGGATTTGAACCACTGACTTGGCTACGGGAAAAGTATTCAACCAATTTGCCACTAAGGATTCTTTTCTAAAGATTAGTCTTTTTTTAGTTATTGTAGAAATATCCTGAAAAGCAAGAATACAAGTTGCTGTTGTAAAATTGCAACCATGAAAATCATACATTGTGCATACCTCTGCGACTTGAAGCTATGAGAGCGAAAGATACACTCACTTTAAGAATGCATGTAAGGTTACCTGAAACTTTAAACATTGTCTGTTCAAATGCTGGTCAATGGATGAGGATGACCAAAGAAGAACTGATAGCTTCGAATTGTGGAGTGGTAAAGAGTACAGAATATCCCAATAAAAAAATCAATTCCTTTTGGAAAATCTATGAACGTTTGGAGTTCTTAAAAAGTCAGAACAGTGAAACTTAATATCACATACTTTAGTTGTGTTGTCAAGAGAAGACAGTCCTTGGAAAAATATTGATAGAGAATAAGATTCTCCAAGAGATAGATTGACACAGTGACTTTTACAATACGCTCCGGTATGTTGGACGATATGAGAAAAGTGCAAGATAGTTAAAGGTTCATATCTGTTGTTCATAGGCGCACTATGAGCTATGGTCATCTCAATGGTATACAACAACAACACGGCAAAGAGGCATTGCATAGGAGTAAAGTGTTTCCCTTACATCAAAATATTTCCTTAAACGTTCACAATAATAAAGACAATGTTAAACTTTGGGGCAAGTTTAGAGCATATTTTCTGGTAGCCCTTACTAACAGCTGGACTTTCCAAAGTTTGTGGTTTCCAAACTGTGAGATATACATACTCCCTCTGTGCTTAGCATTCATTTGGGCCAACTCTATTGCTCCCATGAGTCCAGATGGGTAAGGGGAAGAAGTGAAAACATAAAATTCAAACTGCCAGATATATAAAAAATTACAAGCTGTCTAAATTCATTTGGAATCACTGTCTCCTTATGGATTAACCTATGGATTTATGCCAAGCCAACCTAGCATCTGCTGCTCATTAAGGATTACTTAATCCCATGATAGCAGCTAAGAATTTTGAAATTTAGACTTGAAGATATCAATTTGCCACTTTCTATTGGTAGGATTGTGTCCTAGGACCATAGACATACAAAGAATATATTAGCATTTGTCTCTGTCTCTGTCTGATTTACTCTGTTTTTAGGGAATGTTTACACAGCAGGTAAAATTCCTGTTTAATTACTTCAACAAAAACTGCACAGTTATATTGCTTATATTTTCACAATGAATGAACATTTTCAATGTTTTTAAACTGCTTTTTCCTTTAAAAGAAAAGGGACTAATAACATTGCAATGTGATATGTCTAATAATCATATGTTTATACTTTTCTTCACAAATCGTAATTTGTCCATATTTTTCATTTTGTGTGTGTGTGTGTGTGTGTGTGTGTGTGT
>NW_006399892.1:7881608-7883509 GCF_000299155.1 Elephantulus edwardii | reverse complement strand
AGATTGGAGGAAGACTCATCAACAACCTACATTATGCAGATGACACAACCTTGCTTGCTGAAACTGAAGAAGACCTGAAGCACTTGCTGCAGAAGATCAAGAACTGTAGTCTACAATATGGATTGAAGCTCAACATCAAGAAGACAAAGATTCTCACCACTGGGCCATTTGGCACCACCATGACTGACAGAGAAGAGATTGAGGTTGTTATCAATTACAGTTTATTCAGATCCACAATCAACACTCTTAACACAGATAGTCATGAAATCAAAAGACGGATTGCTTTGGGAATTTCTGATGTCATGGACCTCTCCAGAGTGCTGAAAGCAATGATGTCAGTTTAGAGACTACGATGCGCCTAATTCAGGCCATGATCTTCGCAGTTACTTTTTATACTTCAGAGAGCTGGACAATGACTAAGAATGACAGAAGAAGAATCGATGCCTTTGAGTTGTGGTCCTGGAGAAGAGTCTTGAACATACCTTAGACTGCCAAGACAACAAATAGGGTTGTCTAGGAGAGATTGATACCAAATTTCTCCTTGGAGGCTAGGATTTTGAAGCTCTACCTCATGTCTTTGGGCACATAGCCAGAAAAGGACAGTCCTTGGAATAGGATATCATGCTTGGAAGGGTGGAGAGATTGCACAGCAGAGGAAGACTATATATTACATGGATTTATACAGTAACTGGGGCAATGGAGGTTGGTGTGTCAGAATTAGTGAGACTGGCTCAGGACATAGAAGATTTCAGAGCTGCTGTACATAGGGTCGCAGGTGACTCAATAACATAACAACAATGACAAATTATACTGGTTGTTTTTCTTAAAATTATTGTTTACAGTCAACAAGACCTCCTAGAAGGCCTTTGTATTTAAAAGTCAGCTGTTATTATATTTTGAGGGAACATTATTCTAAGTAGTATAACACTCTCTGTCAATATGCTATACTGTAGTAACTTGGAGTTGCTGTCATGCTGAATCTTGTGCCACTAAGGTGTCAAATGCCATAACTGTTACTCATGGTGGACAGTGTTTGGTGGAACTCCCAGTGTAAGACAGTTTTGGAAGCAGGAGTGGCATTCAATTCCTAGGTCAAACCACCTTAATGAGGATCTTCTTCTAATTTCAAGACAACTTTTCACTAGAGAGCTTTGATGACTTGGTGGTGAGGAGTTGCATGACTAGTCCAAAGACTAGACGGTGAAATCTGCTAGCTCTTATGTGGAAGAAAGACAGACAATCTACTTCCATGATGTGATTTATTTCCTCTAAAAACCCGTTGGAACATCAGCTATAAGTCCATTTTAACTTGACTTTACATAACAACAATTATTTTACCAAAAGGGGTGTTCTTCTCCGATGATTGTCCTTCTTGATAACATGGAAAAGTGTGTGAATTGAAATCTCCCCATCTTCACTTCTAATAAATCTTAGGACTACATTTTTTTCCTCGTGGAATTCCATAGTGTACTCACTGTTCTTTTCCAGCAATATAGTTCATCAATTCAGGCCTTTACTAGATAATTTTCTGTTTTTCCTCTACTAAGCTTCATTGCTTCTTGTCAGGCAAGCAAACATAAAACTAAAATTATAAGTATTGTCTGTTTTATTTTTGTTATTTTGTAGTTTTAACAAGAAAAGGCAATAGATGCTTCAAATAATATGAGTGGAATAATACTTGAAGATTGAATGCATTATTGGCAAATATCAAGTGGATAAAACTGTGAAATCTGCTTCCTATAATTTTATCCATTGTTAAGCTAAATAACTGATCATCTCTTGTATGTATTCATTAAATATTATTAAGAGAATACTTATGAAGCACTTGCATGGTAAATGGTTGCAGCAGTAATTGTTTATTAAGAGCTAAGCAATGGGAAAGTCTGCTGTTAGGGACCTCT
>NW_006399892.1:7873922-7881163 GCF_000299155.1 Elephantulus edwardii | reverse complement strand
ACAACTCTTTGCTATAAGTTGTTAATAGTTAATAATTTTCCCCCTTTGACTATAAATTACTTTTTATAATCTTCTCTTTTAAAAGATGACTTTTTCTATTCTTTATTCCCATTACTCAGTGGTGTTGGTGGTCTCTGATTTCTTACATTTCTTAGAAAAATTACATATTTTTACTCTCTCAAAAGATTCAAACTGCAGATAATTGAATAAAAATATTTATTGAATATTTAATGCATCATAGCATTCTATCAAAAATATCTCAGCTCTCTGGAACCAGAGTAATATTAATTTTTCACTTTTTAACTTATTGTATACCTCACTATACTTTTGATGAGCAATACAATCATAATTTTATTCAAGACTGAGCTAAAATACCATTTCTTCTATGATATCCTATGTACGTTCAAGCCCAATCCTTGAAATCTCATGAAAGCTTATTGATGCCATCATTATATTTTTTTAAGTGTGGTATGTGCATAGATCTCTTTTTTCTTCTGTATGTTTCAAAAACATGATAAAAATAGAATAAAACAAACTTTTTACCACTTTAAAACCACGCATTTACAAATAAAATTTAAGTGCAAAGAAATTATTTTGTTGACTTCATAAACTTATCAAAAATGTAAATTGAAATGAATAGATAACAGAAAATTATACGATTTTCTGTACATTATCCTGTCTTTGCTATATCTGTAGTTCTACAGTGGCTTTTATCTTGCTATGCTGCTAGTCGCTATACCTTTGTTAATGTCAAATACTTGCAAGCTCACCAGTAGAGAACAAGTTTCAGCAAAATTTCCTGACTTAGGAAGAAAACCTAGCAATGAATTTTTGACATTTAGCCAAGGAAAATAAAGATCACAATAGAATGTTGTCTGTAATAGTGCTGGGTGATGAACCCCTTAATTTGAAGGACACTACATAATAGTTACAGCATGGACTCAAATACACAAAAGATGAGGATGATGGTGCAGGGCCAGGCAGTATTTTGTTGCTACCTGAAAGGTCACCAAGAAGTAGTGTCCACATCAACAAACAACCATAACAATAACATTATTTTATTGCCAAGGTAAATATATCTTATTGGGAACAAAGTAGAATGAAATAAAATAGCCGTAGTTTTCAGTAGGAAGAAAAAGTGCTAAGAAAAAATCCTAAGAAAAAGACAAATGGAAGCTTTAACACAAATGCATTATTTATATTAAGACGCATAGCAGTTTTTACAGAAAAGATAACACAATGTCAACATTTTCAAGGAAGTGCCAAAGTAAAGGGTGAAATAATCTGGTTTCTAAAATTCTGAAAACAGATGCTGAGATGTATTAAGATGGAAGAACTGCAGCTGCTGCTTATGTGTGAAGTGCCAAAGGTTTCACACCCAAAATATGTATCATAGCTCTGGAGGAACACCAAATATTTAAGTACATACTGATCATAGGGAGCTCTGGTGGCCTAGGAAATACAGAGTTGTGCAGCCAACTGAAAGGCAGACAGTTGGAATCTACCAGTTGCTAATTGAGAGAAAGATGGAAAATCTCCCCCTGTGTGATTTACAGCCTCTGAAAAGTCACTGGAGAGTCAGCTATAAGTCGATTATGATTCAAAGGTGATCAGTTTTTGGTTGTGTTTTGTTTTTGAGAGACAATAGAAAATAATTACATATGATATTTTAGAGACATTGTAAATTTGGCAATTTGGTTTCTTAACTTAATTAAAGAAGCATTTATCCAAGCCAAAGTAATTGTAAAATTATAATTGTTTATACAGTAAGAAACAACAACAAAAAACAACCAAAAACAAAACACAGGAGCTTTTCTTTTTAAACTTTTGAAAATAAGAGAGATATTCTAGACATATAAACACTTTTCTAGACTTCACTTTTGCTATTATTTTTTTTTAACTTTTATATGGAGAATTGATGCCTTTGAGCTGTGGTGCTGGAGAAGAGTATTGAGAATACCATGGACTGCTAGGAAAACAAACAGATTTGTCCTGGAAGGGGTTAAACCGGGTGGCTCCTTGGAGGCAAGGATTTTGAGGCTCCGTCTAACATACTTTGGACATGTTGTGAGGAGAGACCGGTCCTTGGAGAAGGACATCATGCTTGGGGGCGTGCAGGGACGGTGCAGGAGGGGAAGGCCCTCTATGAGGTGGATTGATTCAGTGACTGGGACAATCGGGATGGGAGTGTCAGAGACAGTGCGATTGGCACAGGACAGAGCAGAGTTTAGGGCTATTGTACATAGGGTCGCTATGAGTCGCAAACAACTTGACGGCACATAACAACAACAACAACAACAGCGTATTTTGGAAGAGTGGAGCTATGGTGTTAAAATCGCTTTTGTATCCATTGTCTTAACATCTTCTGAAGTCATAGTCTCCAGTTGCCTCAACTTGTGTCATCAACATAATCAAAAGTTGTGAGGCTAACATAAGGAAGATAGCTGGCCAGACTTTGGAGAGACTCAGGTAAGTAATAGGATTATGGAGCCCTGGCGAAGTTTCTGCTTGCCTGATTGAAGGAAAAGCTGACTTTGAATTATAATAAGACAAAGCTTGCTGGGTGATTAATGAAACTGGAAACCTCTTGCCTTTTGTGTTGCTGTACTGAACCTGGAACACTTGTTGACTGAGACACTATCTGAAATAATTGGGCTATTATGTCTTGCTATTATGCTTGTTTGGTACTATTGTTAAGTAAACTTGGTTATCACTGTGTGATATCCTTTGTATATCCTATTCTCAACCCATTTCCTTAATAAACTCCACGCAGTGAGTAAATTCAAGTCTGTGGGTCAGTTTGCAATGAACATTGACCCCAAAGATTAGTTGAAGTTAGTACAGAGGCTTAATGAAGCCATGTCTGACCCTGTGGCTACTAATTTGGTACTGTGGATATCATTAAAAGGAACAATTCTCCTTTGTGAAGTTAGTGGAAATCTGTCTCATTCTTTCCCACATGGCCACTGCTTCTTTTTAAAATTGATATCAGAAGTGGGGGGATTCATTGCTCTAGACTTTAGGAAAAAAGGTGTTTTGTAAACTTGGGCTTGGAAAGGTATATGGCAAAAATTATTATTGTTTGTTTCTACAGAGTTGGGGAGAAATTTCAAAAGGTAATTTTAGTTGTTAATAAAGTGGAAATAAAAGCTGAAAAGCCACTTTATAGCCTTAAACAAAAAATTGGAGGTGAAACTGAGAAATGCTTGAAGTACTGACGCTTTTTTTTTTCCATTCTATTTCACAATGTTGGAATATATTATACAAATGAGTCTGAGAATATGTAATGTTAAGATACTTTGCAAAATGATTGAAATTTTTGTTGATTTAACCCTACTGGATATGTTAAAGTATATGTGGGGAGGTGGGGAGAAATTCTGTGTGTTATACTGATGGGAGATAGTGTAATATAGAAGAAGAATGTAAACCAGTTGGATTCAATTGAATACTTTAAAAGGGATAATTTGCCCAAAATATTTAAAAAAGAGAATCCTTGTAGTGAGTAGTAGAACATGGTAGAGAGCATGGAGTTTATCCTGGGAAAGATTAAGCCTCACCCAGTATTCTGAGAATAGGTACATTTGAAAGAACACAAATAGAAAAAGTTAGACTTTTCCCATGTACTGAGGCAAGGTAAAGTTGGTACCAACGTAGCGTTTTCTCAGGACTTAAAGGAACCTGCTGAGTGTGCTTAAGTTGTAGTAATCACCTGGGTCCACTTCATGAATGGAAATAGGAGGCATGCAGTAATGAAGAGATAGAGTAATGTTGAGTGTGTTGTGTTCCTTCAGCACTTTCTACCTAGTATGATTAAGGGACAAGTGAAGAAGGGCTGTTAACCTGTATGGAGCAAGAGGTCCTAAGGATCTCTGATTTGCTTCCTTAGCCTGTAGGAGACTAAGACTGGGTGGAAGGACCAGCTAGTCTAAAATGTACATAAACCTGTGGACTCTTGTGGTTGCAGCTGATGGCCATTTGGATATACTCACAGTGGCTAGGGCAGTATTGATGTTTCATTCTGTGAGCTAGTCTTGATTGCTGTAATACAATAGTCTACTCTGGACCAGATCATTGTTTATAGATATAGATGCTCAAAATTTCAATTGTAATAGAAAATCCTTAAGAGAAAAAGACATTTATTTTTCCGAGTAGTAGTTTAATGTTATAACTATTGTTGTTGTTATGACCTAATGAGTCTGAAACTACGAATAGCTGACCCTCAAGCAGTTTTTCAGAGGCAGTAAATCACATCACAACTGGAGGAAGACTCATTAACATCCTATGTTATACAGTTGACACAACATTTCTTCCTGAAACTGAGGAGGACTTGAAGCGCTTGCTGCAAAAGTTCAAGGACTACAGTCTTCAGTACAGATTGAAGCTCAACATCAAGAAAACAAAGATTCTCACTACTGGGCCAATTGGCAGCACCATGATAGATGGAGAAGAGGTTGAGATTGTTAACAATTACAGCTTGCTTGGCTCTACAATCAACACTCTTGGCACCAGCAATCAGGAAATCAAAAGATGAATTGCACTGGGAAATCTACTATCAGAGATCCCTCCAGAATACTGAGAAAAATTATGTCAGACCAAGGTGCATCTGATACAGAACACGGTCTTCACATTTACTTGCTATGCATCAGAGAGCTGGAAAATGACTAAGAGAGAAGAATCAATGCCTTTGAGTTGTGATGGTGCAGAAGCGTCTTCAATACACCATGAAAACAAATAAAAAAGAAAACAAGTAAGTCTGCCTTGGAGAGAGTGAGACTAAGTTTCTCCTTGGAGGCTAGAATTTTGAAGCTCCATCTAATATATTTAAGCACGTGACCAGGAGGGACCAGTCCTCAGAGAAGTATATCATACTTGGAAGGGTGGTGGGACAGCTTAGGAGAGGAAGACCCTCGAGGAGATGAATTGACACATAGCACAATGTGTCAGAATCAGTGAGACTGACTCAGGACAGGGCAGGCTTCAGAGCTGTTGTATATGGGGTTGACTCAATAGCAATAACAATGACAACAACAAGAAACAAATTACATGGGAAGAGATTGGTCATTTTTCTCCTCTGGAGCTCCTGGTGAATTTCAATGATGTGCAGTTTGGTTGACATACCAGCTCCTTACTAATCTAGGCTACTACATGGGCAAATCAGAAATTGGCTATCTAAAATGGGGAGGATAAGGGCATAAAACAGCTTACTTACACACATTCATGAATATAGATGATGTTAAGGGGAAGGCTGATCATTTGGATATGCAAAACAATGGCTTATAAAAGGGCAGGGTGTGGTGTTAGAACTTTCAAAAATGGCTTTTGTATCTAATGCCTTAACTTCTCCTTGGGTCATGATCTCCAGTTGACTTTACTGCAGACGCATGGTTCACCTGTTCATCAGTGTCTTCAATATCATCAAGAGATGTGAGGCCAGCATAAGAAGGAGAGTTGATCAGAGTGTGGAGAGGATCTGACGATATGTGGCCTGTTCTAGCAAGAGTTAGAGGTTCTACTTGCTGGCTATATCCTAATGGGTGGCTGAACGAAGAGCAGACTTTGGACTGTTAGGACACAAAACTTGCTGGTGATTGAGGAAATCAGAGACTTCTTACATTTGCGTTGCTGGACTGAACCTGGACTTCCACTTGTTTATTAAGATGCTGTCTGAACTATTTTACAAATTGTCTCTTGTTGTTAACCTGGTTTAGGACTATTAGTCATTAAAGTTAGACTTTTACTGTGTGATGTCTTTTGACTCTGTCATTCATCAGCCTATTTCCTTAATGAACCATGTAACTGTAAATAAAGTCAAGTTTGTGAATCAATATACAATGAACATCAGACCATGCAATTAGTAAAAGTAGGTGCAGGGGCATAAGGATGGGGATGGCGTGTATGAACTTGTGGCTATTCTTTTGGTACTGTGGATATTATTGATGAGGACAGTTGTCCTTTGTTGTATTAGTGGAAATAAGCCTGCCTCACAGCACTACTGGTTCTTTTACAAAAGCCAACAATATTGAATAAATATTTTCTTGGATGAATATTTATTTTGAAAGTAATTCAGCTTAAAATAAAGCATGATGTTAGAACTTAGGCAAACTTGGTGGTCTAGTAGGTAAGGAGCTGCACTGTCAACTCAGAAACAAGTTATTTGAATCCACCAGATGCTCTTTAGGAGAAAGATGAGCAATTTCCTCCAATGTGACTTTCAGCCTCTGCAAACTCACTGATGGGTACTGTTAATTCTAATGTGACAGCAGTGAGTGAGTGAGAGTTCTCAAATGAATTTTCATGAAAGTCAGTAAAGAGATTATCAAAACTATATTGCCACACAAATAATGACTGAGTTTCATTCATTCTCTCACACACATACTCTCTTAATATTAATCACATTCCTCTCGTCCTGTCTGTACTTTTCTAAGTCATAATCTGCTATTCTACAGAATTTCTGTTGCTGACTGATTATATAATTAAAATAAAATTATTTTTGTGATCATGTATTTGTACATAATGCCCTTTTCCTGTCTTGAATATTTTAATTTCTTTCTATCCTGTGAAATATCTTACTCACTCACCTGTCACAGTTCTTATGGATCTGGAACTCTTTTGTTTTTAAAATTTTATTTTAATTATTTTAATGAACATTTACAGAGATTTTGGATTTTCATTCATTCATTGTTGCACTTTTGTCCCTGCCCAGCCCTCCCCCCAGTCTGTTCCTCTCTTTGAAAAAGTAAAAGAAAAATTCTTTCTTTGGTATACAATCCCCCCGCACCCCTACCACTGCCCAGGTTCACTCCTGTATGCACCCTTAATTCTGGACTCTTGTGATAACTATAATACCCTATCATATATCACTTTTAAATTATTCTCTCCCTCATCTGTTTCAATGCAGTATACATAATTGGAACTCTTTTCTAACACAGTCTTATTATTTATTCCCATACTAAAAGACACCATTTATATTTAATTTTCATTATGCTATTTTTCAGTTGTTCCATAAAAGTCTGTCTTATTCACTGGTTAAAAGTTTTGGAGCCTTTCTATGCAAGGACTTGAATAGTTCTGACAATCTCTCATTATGTGTCCTTTGAATTGTGATATTGGCTAAGAACATTGAATATACCATGGACTGCCAAAAACAAAAACAAATCTGTCTTGGAAGAAGTACAGACAGACTGTTCCTTAGAAGCAGAGAATGATGAAAGAATACATCTAATATACTTTGAACATGTTTC
>NW_006399892.1:7864388-7868937 GCF_000299155.1 Elephantulus edwardii | reverse complement strand
TGCCCCTTAGAGGCAAGGATTCTGAAGCTTCATCTAACATACTTTGGACACCTTTCAAGGAGGGACAAGTCCTTGGAGAGGGACATCATGCTTGGGAGTGTAGAGGGACAGCACAGAAGAGGAAGACCTTCAATGAGATGGATAGATTCAGTGACTGGGATAATGGAAGTAGTAGGTGTGTGTGTCTGAGACAATACAGTTGACACAAGATAGACCAGGGTTTAGGGCTATTGTACATAGGGTCGCTATGAGTTGCAGGTGGCTCGATGGCACATAACAACAGCAGCAGTGTTTTACACATCAAAATCAATCATTGCAAGTAAAAAGAAATGTTTGATTCTGTAAGAAAATTATAAGCAGCTTAAAGCACATAATAGTTACCAGATATTAAGAAGACAAATAAACCAAGAAACCTATCAATTAACAAATTTCTGCAACATAAATATCTTAAGTTGAAATTAAACCAAATATCACATTTCAGAATTTTGTTGGTGTAGTCTACGAGGAGTTACAGACTGTGTGGTTCACAAATGTACTAAATTTTATCACTAATAGTATGTGTCTAATACCTTAGAGGATTAAAATCTAAAATGTACTGCTCCCCAAATACTGGGTTTCAAAAAAATAAAGGAGGGGCTGGGCACAGGAAGTATAGTATATTATTATAGAATATGTTCTACAACAATAGATATATTGGACTTTTACTCAATCCTTCAGACCAGGTTAGTCTTATTGATGAAGCAAACCCAGAATAGACTGGAATGTCTAAACTTTTGGCCATCTAGAAAGGTAATAGAAAAAATAAAAAGAAAAACAAAAACACATGAGTACAAATCCTGTCATGAGGGACTTAGAAGAAGTGTCGTGAGATTTTAAAGGTTTAATACAAGAGACTGAAGAACTGACAGGGATATCTAGTGGAAAAGTCTGTAGGGCATTCTGTTGTTAACTCAAAGATTATGCCACTGGTGGTTTAAATCCACCAGCTGCTTAGAGGGAGAAAAACAAAAATGTGCACTTTCCTCTTACTGCAATTCAAAGCCTTGGGAAACCAATGGAAGGTACTATGAAGTAAAATTCACTGACTAACAGTGAATTTGAATTTGTTTTGAGTGGACAGCAACACATACTCAACGCAGAGCAGTAAGTACATTCATCTCTGTTTGGGATACTGTTAACTTTTGACTATTTTTAAACTCATGAGATCTGGTTATTATAATATTTGCAGAATTTTCTTGTTTTCTAAGAGAGTTTATTCCTTCAGCAGATCTTCAACTTTTAATATTTCCAAAGAAGTTTTTCTTTTTTTTTAAATATATCTGGCTCAGTTTTACTTCCTTGTGTTTGACTGAATCATTAAGAACCTGTTCCAAGCCTTCCTTTAATCATATTTCTTTCATTGGAGGTTGGGGGAGAGGGATAAAATAAGACTTTAGGTTATATTATACCACCAATAGAAGCCTCATTTATTTCATATATAAAATTCAAATGCAATTTCTTGAAAATTTGTTATGGTAAAGCATGATAGTTTATATAATGTCTTCAACATTGTTCCTGAAACAGGATTTAGTTAAGGTTAAGGTTACTATTATTTAAACTTTAGTAATTTTCTACTATATTCTAAGAGCTTACAAATATCTCTCCAAAAACATCAGTCTTTCAATTGGACAAAAGCCCTCTCTGTACTACTTTTAATTCAATGTCTTTCATTGACAATTTTCTAGAGAAACACTTAGGTCAGAGGGAGAAACCTCCCTGCTGTGGTGGGAGGTAAAAAATGCTTAAAAAATGCATGTTCATAACACATTTTCTTCTACCTTGATTCACATATTCACAGAGATCAGGGGCTTCAAGTTCAACTTACTGAGTTCACCTTTGTGTCGAACCCCAGTTGAAGTCAAAACTATTCTGTGGCTGCACTGGCCACTCTTGAAATAAAGTCCATTTTGACAGTCTTCCAAGTTGTATCTGCTACAGTTCAAGGTTAAAACGGTGATCTTTAGAGTCACCTGACATCCTTAATAGAGGTTGTGCCTCTTTGCCTGAGTCTATTACCTAGAATTCCCTTGAACTACTTTCTTACTGGCCTAAAGCCAGTCCAGTTCAAAGGAGGTCTCTCTTCTTTCATAACTCCCTTCTTTCATTTCACTTTATGTACAGAAAAAGTTTCTTCTAAGTAGTGGCTTGCTGACTTCAAGTCTTTACAACTGACTTGCTAGTCAGTTATTCTTCCATTTTGTCAAGTTATATCAAACTTTCTTTATTATTGTAATTTTTGTGTACACTCATTTGCACATCCATTTCACAACCTTCAGGATCACCAGATGTTCTCTTCTTAAGGCATCCACATATTTTATCCCATTTTTATAATATGTTCAAATTATGTATTCTTGTGGAAATGTCTGTTAGGTTGTTGTTATGTGTCATTGAGTTGCTTGTGATTCATAGTGACCCTATGAGACAAAGCCCTGAATCCTGCTCTATCTTGAGCCAGCTAGATCGTCTCTGACACATCAGAGACACATACTCCCTTAACCTCAGTCACTGAGACAATCCATCTCACCCAGGATCTTCTTTTGTGCTATGTCTCTACCTTTCCAATCATCATAGTCTATCTAAGGACTTGTAACTCCTCGCAAGATGCCCAAAGTGTGGCCTGTTAGGTAATGAATACAAATAAATTACTCAGTTTACTATCAGTTTTATTTTTTCTGAAAATATATCAAGATAAAAAATGTAAATAATTTCCCCTACAATCAAAGTTAATATTTTACTTCAACTTTTATCTTGTTGTGTTTCTACTATCGAGTTGGAACAGATCCATAGCTGACCCTGAGGTGGGTTTTCAGAGGCAATTAGCCGCATGGGAGCAGATGGCCCATCCTTTTCTCATGGAGCAACTGGTGTCCTTGAACTGACTGCCTTCAGTATTACAATGCAGCTTCTTGTCATTAGGCCACCAAAGCACCAACTATTTATTTTTTATCAAGTTTTATCTTAGATTCTAGAAAATCATACAGAAAGGTACCACCCATTATAAAAAACAAAACATAAACCAAAAACAACAACTTTGATAAAAATGGGTTATTGGAGTGCAAAAGTTGGAAACAGGGAAGAAAAATCAGTAGTCAGAAAGAACAGATTGGTTGACAGACATGAGGCTGGGGACAGAATTATAAACTTCTGTAAAATCAATGACTTGTTCATTTCAAACATTATTATAAGAAATGTAAATAGTGACTATCCAACTGGATTTGAACTGGTGGTTTATATAGTAAACAGATTTAATACATCTGTGGAAGAAATAGCTGGAGAAGCTTAGTAGCAGCTATGAAAACTAGTCTAGGTGCTGATTGTAGAACAGACCATCCACTACTCATATTCAAGTTCAATCTGAAGCTAAAGAAAATAAAATCAAATCACAAGAACCAAAGTTGGCCTCAAATCTATCCCATCAGAATTAAAACCATCTAAGGAAAAGGAGTGAAGCCATAAGCACTAATGAGCAAAGACCAGATGAACTTTGGATGAATATCAAGAATATCATTCATGAAGAATGCAAAAAGTCACTACAAAGTCTGAGAAGACAGAAAAGACCAAGATGGATATAAGAAGAAACTCTGATTATTGCACTGCAGTGCCAAGAAGCCAAAGCAAAGGGAAGAAATCAAGAAGTTAAGGAGACGAACAGAAGATTTTAAGAGGCAACATGGGAAGACAAAGCAAAATATTATAATGAAATGGACAAGGAGTTCGATTTAGAAAATCAAAAGGGATGAACAAGTTCAGCATTTCTTTTCCAAATTTTTTATTATTGTTTTTGTTGTTGTGTGCCATCGATTTACTTGCAACTCATAGTGACCCTATGGACAACAGCCCTAACCAGTGCACTGTCTTGTGCCCTAATTGGTAACTTCATACTAGATAGAGAAGAGATTGAGATTGTTGATAGTTTCAGCTTGTTTGGTTCCACAATCAACACTCTTGACACCAGCACTAAGGAAATCAAAAGACATACTGTGTTGGGAAAGTCTGCTCTCAAAGACCTCTCTAGAGTACTGAAAAGCAACAATGTCAGTCTGGAGACTAAAGTGCACTTGATCCAGGTCATGGTCTTCACAATTACTTGCTCTGCCTTCAAGAGCTGGACAATAACTAAGGATGATAGGATAAGGATTGATGCCTTACAGTTGTGGTGCTGGAGAGGAGTGTTGAACATACCGTGAACTGCTGAGAGAAAAGACAGGTCTGTTGTAGAGAGGATGGAACCAGGCTAACCCCTGGAGGCCAGCACTTTGAAGCTCCATCTCACATAGTTTGGGTACATGGTCTGGAGGGAACAATCCTAACAGAGAAATATCATGTTTGGAAGGGCGGAAGGACAACACAGTTTAGGAAGACTCAAGATGAGAATTTGACTGGGGAAGTGAGATTAGATGTGTCGAAAATGATGAGATTTGCTCAGAATACGACAGGGTTCTGAACTAAAGTATATAGGGTAACTATGAGTCACAGGCAAACTGATAGCACATAAAAACAACATAAATAT
>NW_006399892.1:7863164-7864288 GCF_000299155.1 Elephantulus edwardii | reverse complement strand
TATGAATATAGAGATAAATATATAATTTATATATATGATGGTGGTCACATAAGGGAAGTTTTGGGAGTCATATTTGATGTGTGTTACTGTTTCTCCCCCTAAAAGTGGGTGTCAGTTGACATTTTGACCAAGGGTTGAGGTCTACTTAAGGGTGTGTCTTTAAAATCCTGTAGTGAGGGGTTGAGACTGTGGGCCATTTTGGAGCCTCCACTCTAGGAATTGGCTACTAGTTTCTTGACGGCGGTCACATTTTGATGGCCAAATGTATTAATTTTAGAATGAATATTCTTTAAATGATAGAGCAATCATTTGTCTACCTCCTGTGCTGAATAACTTGGAGTTGCTATGATACTGAACACTGTGCCACTGTTTTGTCAAATACCATAATGGTTACCCATCATGTACAATGTTTGGAGAAGCTTCCAGATTGATTAAGTTAGGGAAGCAGGAGTAGCATCCACTTCCTAAACTAGATGCCTCTGGAAACTCTAAAAAAGTCTATAAACTCTCTAAATGTACAGAAATTATGTTAGTTATAGGATAGAGTCAGGCCTTTTGTGCAAGGGTCACTATGAGTCTTATTCAATTTAGCAATACTTAACCATTGCTAAATGAGACCAACGTTGTTATATCTGGAGGAACATTCTTCCACTTTGTACATCACTCTTTGTCAATGCGCTCTATGAAGTAACCTGGATTTGCTGTGATGTTGAAACTTATGCCATTGAGGTATCATAAACAATAATGGTTTCCCAATGTAGATAGTGTTTGGTAGAGCTCGCAGTTGTAAAACAGGTCTGGAAGCAGGAGTGGCATCCACTTCTTAAAACACATGCCTCTGGATACTCTACGTACTTGGAAAAAGAGTGATAATTATGGAAAGGCATAGAGTTGCTATGAGTCATTCTCTATTAGATGGCAAACAACAAATATATATATATTTCATTAATTATGCAAAGGCATTTGACTGTGTGGATCATAACAAACTGTGGCTGACTCTCAGAAGAATGGGAATCCCAGAACATTTAATTGTGCTAATGCGAAACCTGTACTTGGATTAAGAGGCAGTAGTCAGAACAGAGCAGGGTAACATTGCATGGTTCAAAATTGGGAAGGGTGTATGC
>NW_006399892.1:7857990-7859564 GCF_000299155.1 Elephantulus edwardii | reverse complement strand
TGTGTGTGTGTGTGTGTGTGTGTGTGTGTGTGTGCATGAGAGAGAGAGAGAAAAGAAACTATAGATACAGATTTATGTGGATATAGAATATTGATACAGATACTGATAAGATAACCTACCATGGTCCAAAAAGAAAATAAACAGGTCTGTCTTGGAGAGAATGAAACCAAGCTGCTCCTTGAAGGCAAAGATTTTGAAGCTCTGTCTTACAGGAGGGAACAGTCCTTAGAAAATTACATCATACTTGGAAGGGTGGAGGAAATTAAGACCCTGATGAGGTGGATTAACACCATAACCGGGGAAATGAGATAAATACGTGGGAGATAGTGAGACTGGCTTAGAATAGGACATGATTGAGAACTATTGTGCATAGGATCACTCTGAATCTCAAGTGACTTGATAGCACATAACAACAGCATATTTAACTGCTGCTGTAGGGCTAAAACTTTTTATCTTCAATATCAAAACTTATCAATTTATACTCATATCTTGGAAAGGTTAATTTATTTCCTTTGAATTGGATAAAGTTTCTAGTATGTACCATGAAATATGAGTGAATCCCTTCATATCTTTATTATTCTTCAAAATATAAGCAAGAATTTTTTTCTCCCCATTAGAATTAAAAAAAAAAAACTATCTGTAAAGTTTTTGAATCTAAAGAAATATTACCATATTATTTTAAAGAGAAGTGTTAATGTGACTTAGCTCTAAGACTCTTTCCACAATCAAGGATTAAGGAAAAGTGTCATTCTTAATATATCCACATATATATAAAGATGAATTTTTCTATTTTGAAAATTAGACAATGATGAAAAATGTTATTAAAAATCTTTCTTACAAGTTAAATTATATGGCATCTCTTTTATTATTTTCTGACATACCTTGACACATGAACAAACAGAAATATGTATGTAGTATTTTCTTAATCATCTTGACATGTGGACACACAGATATATATGCTTGTATGTATGTGTGTAGATTTAGCTACATTACCAAGCTCAGTTTCAACCTATACACATGTCTATAGCCAAAGGTATAATCTGCTTAGTAATTTCTGAATTTAATATAAAAGATGTCATAGATGATAAGTGTATAGTTAAATCTGTGCTTTGATTTACATTCTTCGAAAACTGGAAAATAATGATAATGAGATTCTTAAAGGCATTATGAGTATAACTAAGTAGAAGTGCTTCATAAGTTTATAACATTATGCAAGCATTTAAAATCAAATGAGTGTGCATTGATCTATTTATATTTCAAATAAAATCTGTAGCTTTCATCATGCTGAGTTTAATTTTATGTGGAATTCCTGAAAAGACTTTAGAATAGTTTATCTATGTCATGTAGTCATGAGATCCTACTATATTTCAAGGCATTTAAAATGTTAGATTAATATTCTAATAGGAAACAGAGCATAAAAGCCACAGAACTAAAATTATTGCTTTGAATACCAAATTATTCATATTACCATATTCATATCAATAAATTATCTTATTTTTCTACCCAAATCATTTTAAATTAATCTCTCATCAAGGCAATCAGAACTATTTTGTCATTCCAAAATTAGAAGATTT
>NW_006399892.1:7854580-7856039 GCF_000299155.1 Elephantulus edwardii | reverse complement strand
ACTGCTCTGAAGAGTCTGTGGCAATGTATAATCAGAGGAACCCTAGAGATGAAGCTACATTTAAAGGTTTTGCTTGCTGGATGATTGGAGAAAAAACTGACTAGTAACTGCTTTGAGACAAAGTTTGCTGGATGACTGAGGAAACAAGAGTTGCATTTGTGCTGATGGCCTGAACCTGGACTTTCACTAAGTGAGACATTATGTCTTGTTAAACTGGTTTGGGACTTCTGGACTAAACCTAGACTTGCACTGTGTGATATTTTTTGCCTTCCCCCACCCCCTCCAATCTATTTCCCTAATAAACCTCATGAATGTGAGTAAAGTCTGTGAATCAAGTTGCGATGAACATTTGACCCAGTGATGCATAAAAAAGCAGGAGCTTGGGGCTTGGGGTGGGGTGGGAGATACCATGTCTGGTCATGTAGCTATTTGTCTGGTACTATGGATATTATTAATGGGGCCAGTTCCCCTTCATGAAGATTGTACAATTTAGGGTTAGCAAACCTCAGGTTGCTCCTTATACAGCTGGTATCCTAAGTGGCGGGTTTCGTTGCTCCAGACCCATAGAAATATGGTTTGGTATTTTAAATTTAGGGGTTGGGTAAATGTAGAGTTAAAAAGGTAATTGTTTGTTTCTACAAAATGAGAGATAAAATTCAAAATGTTACTTTTTCTGCTACTAAAATGGAATGATAACCTGAGAGACTGCTTTATGGCCTGAGAAAAAAAAAGGTGAGGAATAAAGACAAAATTGATAATTTCTTAAAAGTCTATATATGATACTTACATATTTTTCTATATTTTGCCATTGAAATATATTGTGAAAAAAATTTGTATAGGTAATATATAATGTCTGGTAGAGCAACTCATGAAGAAAACCCAAGTATAATAACAATGTATGCCAAACACTGGACTGAGAGACACAAAAGAAAACAACATTCTTAGCACTTTTCAACCTGGATGAAAAACAAATTCAGTCCTCACATTCTAATACTGAAGGATTCTATGGGCAAAATCTTGAATGAGAAAGAAATCAACAAAAGACGATGAAAGGAGCATGGAGTCTCTATATTAAAAAGAATTAGTTTGCACTTAATTCACGAAGTGATATATTACTAAAATAAAAAGTAATAAAAGAAGTAAAAGCTACATTGAAGTCATAGGCAAAAAATAAGACACTAAAAATTGACATAATACAAAGTGAATTCTTTTAGGAGGCAAATGTACCTCAATCTATGCCAACAAATTTGGAAGGCCACTACCTGGCCAATTGACTGTAAGGGTTTCATAATTATTTCCATTAAAACAAACAAACAAAAAAGTAGAACAGTGTGTAGAAACAATTAAAGAATCTCATTACTATCATATATAAGAAAAATCTCACAAAATAATTTAAAAGTAGGCAAAACAACCATTTTAAAAAGATGATCCTCAGAGAGAGTAATGGATGCAGGTTTTG
>NW_006399892.1:7842577-7853409 GCF_000299155.1 Elephantulus edwardii | reverse complement strand
TGCTATGACCTGGTTGCCAGAGAAAGCATGGTGCTATGTGCGCGGGTGTTGTGGCAGTTTTTGGACGTGAAGGACTACTCTGCCTCCAGGAGCCAGGCAAGCCAGGCTTGGCCTAGGGTTTAAGGCAGCAGGGGCTTCAAGCCCAAAAGGTTTTCATTGTTTTTGTTCAGATATTCCTCTAGGTCAGATAGCCCTAGTGTACAAATTGCCATACCATGGTCACTTGTGGTTGCTGTGAGGCTGAACACTGTGACACTAATATGTCATGTCAAATTCATTAATGATTGGCTACCCAATGCGGACAGAGAGTCGGGTGGAGCTCCCCGATTAAACAAGCTTGGAAGGAGGAGCGGCATCCACTTCCATAAGAGCTTGCTTCCGGAAACCCTATGAACCGGGAGAGAGGAAGAAAGGCACCCAAGCATCCGAGGACTCTCCTTCATAGGGTCACTATGCGTTGCCTGTGACTCGGCAGCACTTAACAACAACAACAACAACAACATTACTAAAACAGCATGTGATCAAGAGGCAAAATCCAGCTGAAAATTATCCAAAACTGACTGAAACAGTAAATTGACAGAGAACTACCATAAATATAAGCTACCTTTAGAAGAGACCTTAGCACTAGATACGTTATTGTCAATGTCAGAACAATCTTGCCTGAAAGCAAAGAGTACCAGAGGAATGTCTATCTGTATTTCATTGACTATGCAAAAACCTTTAACTGTATAGATCACAATAAATTGTGGCTAACCTTGAGAAGAGTGGGAGTCCCAGAACACTTAATTGTACTCATCTGAAACCAGATGAAGGACAGTGTGAAGAGAAATGCCCCAGATGAGATGGACCCCAGATTGACGCAATAACTGGGACCACGGTGTCAGGTGTGTCAGATTCAGTGAGATTGACTCAGAATATGGCAGGGCTCAAAGCTATTGTAAATAGGGTAGGTATGAGTCATGGGAGATTCTATAACACACAAGAACAACAACAACATTATTACCACATGGTTCTGGATGACTACCTTTCTTTTGAGCTTGTTATACTGAATAATGGCAAAAAAAGTTGCACTGCAATCCCAAAGGCACACAGTTTGAGGTCACCAACTGATCTATAGGAGAAGGATGAGCAATCTCAAAAACTGCCTCTGAAAACCTGCCGGAGGGTCAGCTATGGATGTGTTCTGAGTCTATGTCATAGAACAACACAGCACCATATATCATATATAGACAGTAGAAACTCAATGACATCAAGTCAGAACCGACTCCTAGCTGATGTTCCAGTGGTGTTTCAGAGCTATAAATCACTTATTTCTTACACATAGCAGCTGTTGAATAGACTATTCTACTGCTCTTCCTCAAAATTTTAGTGCCATTTACCCTTAAAGTCTAATTTTAAAGTTGTCAAGGATTTTATTTTATTTTGATCCATAATCGATATGTTGGGTAACAACAATAAATGAATATAAAAACTTAAAGACTAACTTTATTTCAGAATCTGTTGGAAATGACCAGTTTAAAGCACAGGAGAGTGAGGATCTGAGTTTTCAAATTAAGATGCATCTGATACAATCCTTTGTGTGCATCTGGAATATGACCAATTCCATGGACTACCAAATAAAAACAACAAACTAACAGCTAACAAGTATGTCTTGGAAGAATTGCAGCCAGAATGCTACTTAGAGGAAAAGATGGTAAAACTTCAACTCATCTATTTTGAGTTTGTTTTTAGGAGGGGTTAGTCTATAAAAAGGCATGCTGGTGAGAAAGATAAAGAATCAGTGGCAGAGATGAATACCTTCAGTGAGATGAGTTGACACAGCAGTGCAAAAATTTGCTTGATTGGCATGGTAAACATTATGATAGCGGTGCAGGATGGAGTAAAGTCTTAATCTAATGTTCAAGGTCAATTCTAAGACACCTAACAACAACATATACCATTGCTAGGATTCAAAACTCAACACAGCAATCAACCACAACATGTATTCTATTAATTATCTTAGCACAGATTTTATAAACAATGCATGCATTACCTGACAATTATTACAGGTTATTGGTACGGATATAGCTCTTGCTCAAGACTGTTTGCTGAAGGATTCTTTGCTCAAGAACCACAAAGTTGAACCTTACAAGATATTGACTAATCTGAGGTCCATGGTCCTCTTTCAGTTGTGTAAGGCTATTGGTAGCATTCATTTCTTTGTAGATGTGGAACTAAAGCCATTACTTTTTGGTACCCTCTTGTTTAGCACAATCCAGTTAGTTCTAAAAGAAACCATAAACATAACAAAACAGAGCACTGCCTAGGTGTTCACCACCAACAAGTAATTTATCTGAATGTGCTGTATTTATTCATTCTGAAGGAATAAATATATAGCCACTGTGCCAATACATCTTGAGGAGATTTCCCTTTTTTCACTGGGCCTCTGATTTACCAACCATGATGCCTTTCTCCAAAAAGGAGGACCTAAATAAATTTTCCTCATAATGTAACAAGTTATGGAAAACTTTGAAGAGAGGAATTCAGAGCATTTAATTGCTTGCATTTTTTCAGAAATCTATATATAAACTATACATGGATGACAGTTGAGTAGTTTTATCAGTCTACTTCTTCTAGCATAATTTTGTGAATTTCAAAAACATTTATTTTGTACATTGCCTATCTTTTGTTTGCTTAGTGCCCAGCAGACAGAAAGTGATGCTACCAACCGAAAGGTGGGTGACTTTTAATCTGCAGCCCTAGGGCCTGTCTTTTACTGTTTTTGTTCAGACAGTCCTCTAGTGTACAAGTTGCCTGGTGTACAAGTTGCCTGGTGTACAAGTTGCCGTACAGTGGTAACTTGTGGTTTCTGTGAGGCTGAACACTGTGACACTGATGTTTGGCTACCCAATGCGGACAGAGTGGGTTGGAGCTCCCCGATTAAAACAAGTTTCGAAGAAGGAGTGGCATCCACTTTCATAATAGCGTGCCTCCAGAAACCTTATGAATTTGGAGAGAGGATGAACGACACCCAAGTGTTGAGGACTTTTCCTTCATAGGGTCCCTATGAGTCACGGGCGACTCGACGACACTTAACTACAACAACATGTCCTTTTATTTTCAAAGTGAATTATTTAATATTTAAAGAAATTAACTCAGTTAATGTCAAGGTATTTTGTGTGTTTCTGTGCTTTAGATTCATTAATTACACACTATGACACTGAGAACAATGGGAATCCAAAAAACAACTATACTCAAATGAAACCTAAACCGATCCCAAAAAGTTGTTGTCCAGAGAAAGGATACACTGCATGATTTAAAATCAGAAAAGATGTGTGTCAAGGTTGCATCATTTCTCCAATCGTATATTGAAAAATCATTGAGAAGCTAGATTTTATGAAGAACAAATTACAGCTAAAATTGAGAAAAATGGGAATCCCATAACCCATAATTGTGTTTGTCCAAATCCTATACCCAGACCAAAAGACTGTTTAGTGAACAGAGCAAGGGAATATTACATTGTTTAAACTAAGGAAGATAAATGTCAAGGCAGTATCCTTTCTTCATAATTACTTAATCTGTATGATGAACAAAGTATTCAAGGAGCTGGACTCTATGAAGAATGGCATCAAGATTGAAGGAAGACTCTTTAATAATGTGGTTATGCAGATAAAACAATTTTTCTTGCTGAAATTGAGGTGGACTTGAAGCACTTGCTGCCAAAGCTAAACACTGCAACTTTCAAACTAGATTATATCTCAACATCAAGAAAACAAAAATTCTCATCACTGGACCAATAGGTAATATCACAATATATGGAGAAAAGATTGAAACAGTAAATGACTTCATCTTATTTGGATCCACAATCAACATACTTAGTACCAACAATCAGGCGATCAGAAGACATATTTCACTGGGAAAGTCTGTATTCAACGACCTCTTCAAATTATTTGGAAGCAATAATATCAGTTTAAAGAATAAAACATGCCTGATTCAGACATTGGTCTTTTCTGCCATTTTATTATGCATCTAAGAGCTGGACAATGACTAAGAATGGCAGAAGAACTGATAACTTTGAGCTGTAGTGTTGGAGAAAAGTACTGAATATACTATGATCTGTCAAAACAACAAATAAATAAATGTTGGAGAAGGTGTAGCCAGGGGCAAAGGTTCTCTCACATACTTTGGACATGTTGTTAAGAGAGGCCATCCTTTGAGATGGACATCATGCTTGCAAAGGTGGAAAGTCATCAAAAGATACCAAGGCTCTCAACCAGGTTGAGTGATATAGTGACTGTAGCAATGGGCTTGAGTAAAACAGAGATTGTGATAATGGCACAGGATAGGATAGGTTTCATATCTCTTATTAGTAGGGTCGTTATAAGTTGTATTTGTCTCAATGGTATCAACCAATATAATAAATTACCTTAGATATTGATTGTAAATCTGAGTAAAATGACATTATTTTACAACTTCAATTTTTTGTCCATCTTTTATGACGTTTTATATTCATTCAGAGGTGAGGAATTTGCTTTTCTTGATGTGGAGATGTAATCCTTACTTGATCTTCTGAATAAAGTGATCCAAGTTCTTTTCAATTGCAGCTTGACAGACTGTTGTCTGCATAACTCATGCTATTGATAAACTTTCCCATAATCCTGATGCCAGAATCCTCTTCATATAGTCCAGTTTTTCCAGCGATTTGCTAAGCACAAAGGTTAAATCTTATGAAGAAAAGATAATAACCTAGTGTATGTCTTTCTTAATTTCAAATAATACAATGCTTTCACCTTTTCAGAGAACAACTTATTGGTCTATATATAGATTTTGCCTGAGCACATATTAGTGTTCTGAGATTTAAATTGTCCCAAGTAATAGTATAATTTATTATATCAACACAGTCAAATATCTTTGCATAATCAATAAAACAAAAAATAAACACAAATAAACCTTTGTGATATTCTTGACTTCTAACCTAAATCCACTTGGAATCAGCAATTATTTCCCTCCTACCATAGCCTCTTATGTAACTGGCTTGAATTTCTGTCAGTTCCCTGTATATTTACTATGATTGCCATTTTTAAATATCTTTCACAAGATTCTACTTTCAAGTGATATTGTTCAACTACATCCACTTTCTTTTGGATCACCTTTTTAAAAATGAGAACAAATATGAATCTCTTCTAGACTTAGCCAAATGATGCCTTCAAAATTTCTTAGAGCACAGATTCGTGAATGCCTTCAATACATCTTGAACATCTTCCTTTGTCACCATTGATTCTTGTTTATATGCTACTTCCTGAAATTGTGCAGTGCTCACCAACTGTTCTTAGTAGTAGGACTCTATCCTTTTACTTTCCATCTTACATTGCTACTTCTTGGATCATTCAAGAATTTTTTCATGTTGCATTCATCAGTATTATATCTTGAGGCTTGATTTTGTTTTTCAAATATTTTAGTTCAGAAATGTCAAGTTTGTCATACCCTTATGATGTTCTAGCTCTGAATCTTTGCAACATTTTTTTATAATACTTTCTTTGCCTTCTTGAATTGTCCTTTGAAATTTCCTGTCTTGTTTTTTTACCTTAGGAATTTCTTCCCTTTGTTTTGGCCTCATTGACCTTTAGTGTGATTTTCAGAAGGTTTTATGACATCCATGTTGATCTTTTCTTTCTCCCCTATCTTTGTAAAGACCTTTCTTTACTTTCTTCATGGCTATTATCCTTGATATCATCTCATACTTCTGGTCTTTGGTAATTAGTTTTAATTGTATTACATCAACTCTTGAGAATGTTTTAAAATTTAGGTGATGTAGATTTAAGATTATATTTCAGTTATTGTGGGTGGTCTTAATTTTCTTTAACCTCAGCTTAAACTTGCATATGAGTAATTGATGATCTGTTACACAGTCAAGTCCTTAACTTTTTTTTTTGTGTTTTTTTTTTTTGTCTGTTGATATTCTTATTTCTGTGTAGTCTATCATGTGATGTCCCTGTGTATTGCTACTCATGGTTTGTAAAAAAACATTAATTAATAAATTACTAATTGAACAAGTGTCAGTAATTCTATTTCTAACTAGAATTTCTGTCTGTTTGCATTTTCCAGCTACCAATTTTTGTTTACAACTTTAGCATTACAGTCACCAATTATCATTAATGTATCTTTGCTGCATATTCAATTCATTTCATACTGCACACATTAATAAAAACTCTAAGTTTCTTCATCTTTAACTTTATTAATTGATTCCTATATTTGGTTAATATTTGCATTGTGGATCTTCCTTGTATGCATGTGGACAGTGTCTTATCACTCACAGGATTTTACTTCAGAATAGATCTTGAAGTGTTCTTTTTCACTATGAGTACAAGCAAAATCTTCTTCAATTTGCCATTACTGGTGTAATAGATCACAGATTTTTTTTATTCAAATACCCCTCACATAAGTTATGATTTTTCCAAAATCCTACGTATTATGAATTTAATATTCTTCTTGACCCCTTCCTGAATGCATGCCATTATAACGGCCTTAGCATATTAGCAGTGTGCCTTTCTTTTAATTTGGGGCTTAGTCTTGGCTTGTTTTGTCAAGGTAATAATGAAGGCAAGAGGCAAACAAGAACCTGAAAGGAGCTTTTGGATGAGATGAGTTTCCTCTTACTTTTCTGATTGCCATGAGATCATTACATGTAGCAACTAGTGCTTTTTCATTGGTGACTGAATGCACATGTAAGGAGTAAAACAGCCCCAACTGTTACATAGAAGCTGATATAACTGTTAGGCTTTGTTTTGCATCAAGAAACAGCTATGGAAAAATATATTAGTATAAATTTTTAACTCTAAGTCCTTGTTGTTGTTGTCGATTACCTTTGAGCCAAGCATGACTCATAGTGACCCTATTAACAAAAGACCTGAAGCCTTTCTATAACTATCATAATTTCTCTAAGTTCTTAGGAATTGAAAAAAGTTCCCCATTATAGTTTGCAGTATATAAGTGTGAAAGATAACTTACTTTATTTTTTAATTATTATTTTAATCAAAGCCTACAGATTGGTTGGGTTTTGATTCATTCATTGCTGCACATCGTTCTCTCTCTGTTTCTCTCTCTCTCTCCTCCTCCTCCTCCAATCCACTTTGTAATATTTCTCTAGTTTCAGATTGTCAATTGTCATGCATTTAATGCCCAGTGAACATGCCCTTCAGACAATTTTTCCTCTCATCTATTCCAATGAATTGTTCATTATATATCCATTATTACCTACCCCTGATGCTATTCTATTTTGTAAAAAGGTGTTATTCAGTATTTTTCCTTCTTTGACTGAAATATTTCACTAGCATAATGTTTTCTGAGGGGACCACATAAATCCCATTTTGTGTGTCCAGCACCCTCAGGGAGCCTGACCTAAATCCAACCTTAAAATGAACTCATTAATTCCAGGGGCAGAAGCGAGCTATAAAAATTCTTAGCTTTAAGAGCAGTCAATTAAGGGTAACACAAACACAGATCTGCTGGAAAGCCTTATAGGGTAGAGTCTTATCTGTTCCTGCAAAATTTAGAATTAACTTGCCCTCCCTGACTCAAAGTAAGGACAGATGTGAGACCAGAAGTGCATAGGGGACACGGAAAGGGCAAAGGCAGGCAAAGTAGCCAATCAATCAAAAGCTGACCCAAATGACTGATCTCTCTGCCCACCAACCATGTTCCCAATTACCCCGCCCCCAAGGGAAGTACCTGGGAAGGCCTTAAAAACAGTCACTCACATGGACTCTAGGCTCTCTCACCAACTCTCCACCCACTGCCTCAGGGTGCAGAAAACTGTTCTGCAAAATAAAGTGCTCATTGCTAATTGCAAGCACGGGTCATGGTCCTTTGGGGCAGCACTTAGGCTCACACATGCTGTGCAGGGTTTTACAAGTTCATTGGCTTTCAGTAGTGTGTAATATTCCATTGTGTACAATATTCCACCAGGTGAATGTACCACAGTTTTCTGTACCTTTATTTGTTGATGGTCACTTGGGCTGCTTCCTTCTCTTTGCTATTGTGAATAACACCACAATAAACATAAGCACGCATACATCTGTTTGAGTTATGACTGTGGTTTCTTTAGGGTATATTCACAAGAGTGGGATAGCTAAGCAAATTGTATTCCTATTTCCAACTTTTTGAGAAAGTGCCAGACCACTTTCCATAGTGATTGTGTCCATTTTACAAACCCACAATCATAAGAATAAGGGTTCCAGTCTCTCAACACCTATACCAGCATTTGTTATTATTTTGGAATTAACTTTGAATATAAAATCCGGGGATTTTGCAAATCATTCAAGTTAAGGTTTTGTGGTGTTGTTTTTTTTCTTTTTTGTTTGTTCTTTAATGTTGTCAGTGAAAGTGCAATAATATTGGGTATCTAGACACGGTGTCTTAGAGTTGCTATGGGTCGCACTTGACTCAATGTTACCTAAAAACAACTCATGATACATTCACATTTTTAACACATTGAGGAAAATCTCACTGTGTACTTAGAACAAAAATAATTACTTAAATATAATAGTCTTGCACATTTATGAGTATAGGTTTGCATTTTTTAATTTTTATATCCTTTTAGATAAGGAATTTCAGTTGTACTCTCTATGTTTTTCTATCTTGCATAATCTATGAGTTGTTTAAAATAATAAAATTGAGTTTTAGAAAATAAGAATCTCAAAGATTTAAAGAGGTAAAAAGAAAAAACATACTAGAGAGATGTTATATTATTGAGTAACGTTTTATATATCTGATAAAAGATTCATTATCTCAAATATTAAGAACCTGCCAATTCAAGGTTGATGACTATAATAATGATCATAATTATGACAGAAAAAGTATATAGACATATAATTCACTTATGTACTACTGATAAATGTTTCATATTTGGCCTTTTGGACATGGACATGGAAAAGAAAAAACACCTAACAATCAAATTAATTGTCATCAAGTTGGAATTAACTCATAACTATGCATCCACTGGATTTTCTGAGGCTGTAAATTATAAAAAAGGAGATGGCACATACTTATCCCACAGAGCTGTCACTTTTGGGTTAGTAGCACAACTCTCTATGTATTATGCTATCTGATTAAGGATATTGGAGCAGAAGAATTGATTTGCAAAATATGATAATATAAATTGTGTCACTACATTCACTCTGGTTTATTTTCAGTAGGGATGGATTTCCTTATTAACCAATGTGACTATGTCCAGTGATAAATGTAAGACATTAGTACAGGAGTAACCAAATATTATAGAAACTTCTATGGATAAGTTCAATCATTTAATTTTTTAATGATAATTAATTTATAAATTCAGGAAAGACAAATTTTACATATGTTGTGTTCTTGTTAGATGTCATCAAGTGTTGTATGGTTTGTAGCAGCTGAATAACCGATCTGAAACCTGTCTTAGCCTGTGCCAGGCTTATCTTCTCTGACACACTTTAGCCTATTGTTGCTGTCACGGTGTCAATTTATCTTTTTTTTTAGATTTTTCCTCTCTTTTGCTCAGCCTCCACTTTGCCAAGCATGATGTCCCTTTCCAAGGAATATCTTCTTCTAGCAACATGCCCAAAGTACATGAGATGAAGCTTTGCCATGCTTACTTCTAAGGAGTACTCTTGATACACTTTTTTTCAAGACATATCTGTTTGTTCTTTTGAATATTCAGTGTTCTTATCCAATACCACAACTCAAAGGCATTTCCTCTATTATTATTCTTCATTCTTCAGCTCTCAGATGCTGCAATCTTCAATATGATTTGAAGCTCGACATAAAAAAAAAACAAAAAACAAAAACAACAAAAAACCGCCAAACTAAGATTCTCACCACAGAACCACTTGGAGATAGACTGTTAACAATTTCACCTGGCTTGGGTCCACAATCAGCACTCTTTGCACAGCAGTCAGAAAAATCAAAAGACGGCTTACATGGGGAAAATCTATTATGCAGGATCTCTCCAGGGTGATTGAGAAACTACAGAATCTAGAGACCAAGATGCACTTTATACAGACCATATGAAATTGACTAGGATGACAGAATAAGAATCGATGCTTTTGAGTGTGGTGCTAGAGCATATTTTGGACTGTCAAGAGGACAGACAAGTTTTTCCTGGAGAGGATGAAATCAAGTTGCGCTTTGGGGGCAAGAATTTTTAAAGCTTTATCTCACGTACTTTGGACATGTTACCAGGAAAGACTAATCCTTGGAGAAAGACAGTATGTTTGGGAGGTTGGAGGGACACAGCATAGGAAAAGGACACCTTGAATGAGACAGATTGACACAATAACAGATGTCAAGGGGTTTAGGTGCATTGGAGGCAGTGAGATTGGCTCAGGATAGGGTAAGTTTCAGAGCTATTGGGTTACTGTGAATCACAATCAACTGGAAGCACAAATAATAGCAACAACTGAATAGCAAATGTTTGAAGGGACAATGAACTAATTTAGGCAAGCCTTAGCCTTCAAATCGACATAATTCATCCTCAGTACTTTGGAGAGGTACCTGACTACAGACTTTCCTGATGCGATGTGTCTCCTGATCTCTAGTACCAAAGGTATTGATTGTGAATTCAAGTAAGATTAAATCATTGACAATTTCAATCTCTTGTCTGTCATGATGTTGCTTATGGGTCCCGTGGTGAAGAAATTTGTTTTCTCACATATGTAGACATAGTGGTGAGGATTTTTGTCTTCTTGCATATGCAAGCATGAATATTCTACAATGGAAAGAAAATAGAATAAAGTGCTTAATTCTCAATGTCAAAATTACCTTACACATATCCTTAAATTTAACAGATGGCAATACAAACCTCTATGTTCCATTCTAACAAT
>NW_006399892.1:7840495-7842399 GCF_000299155.1 Elephantulus edwardii | reverse complement strand
CAACATAACTGCAAAGAAACAATAAGTCCAAAATATTAATGGCCCTTGTGAATCACAGCTTAATCTAACATGAGATCAGAAAAACTAAATACTCCCCATTAACAACCAATTTTATAAAGATCACAATAGAAGATCTGAGTTAGGACAAGTTACTTCTCCACAAATAGAACCTCTACCAAGAAAATACTATATTTAGTGGTCTGAAATAACTTATAGGAATAATTTTTAAAAAATTTAACTTAAAATTGAAAGCATATTTTGAGTTTAAATAACTTATCTTTTAGTTTGTTTTATTATAGTAGCTTGAATGTTCGTTTGATGCTGTAAAAATGTACTGACATTTTAAATACCAGTAGAGTAACCAGTAAGGGACAACTTTCACAGAAGTTAGAAACTAATATTAAGAAGTAAGGTTGACTTTCCACTTCTGAAATAACAGACCCTTAATATTATTAATAGCATTGAAACTCTGATGATGTAACGTTGAGCATAAGCACTTTCCCTGTAAGACATTATTGCAACAATAGGCTTATCCATAGCACACAGTGGGAGAGTGGCAGAGTATTGAGCAGGATTTTGTTCCATTATACTTGAGGTCACTCTGAATGGGAGTCAAACGAAGCCATCTACAGCAACAACAAAAACATAAAGTTAACATTACTAGTTAAGATTGCGCTTTTCAAAATAATTGTCTTTACCAGATCAATAGTCATTTGAAAAAAAAAAAAGAGAGAGAAAGAGAGGAAGACCTTTGATGAGATAGGTCAATTCAGTGATTTGAGTAATGAAAATAGGTGTGTCAGAGACAGTGAGGTTATCACAGGATAGAGCCGGGTTTAGGGCTCTTGTACCTCAAGTCGCTTTGAGTAGCAAACGACTTAATGGCATATAACAAAACCAGCAACAACAATGTATAATAATGATTATATAAAACAAAAAGTACATGAATGAAAGAACGCATATTAATTATCACATGTAAAGTAATAAAAAAATTAAATATAAACCCCAAACCTTTTTGGCACAGATCTACTATGACAAATATAAGAGTCTACTGCATAGTAATTATTTATCTTTTCTTAGATCTAGTACATTTAAAAATTATTTCTGTTTTATTCTCACTACTCAACAAATCTAAATAAAACCACAAAAAAGGGAATTAAAATGAAGTATGTGTTTCAAAGGCAAAAAGTCTCCATAACTTCTAAGTTTATCATTTGACTGTTAAGAAGAGCAATCAATTAAAATGGAAATGCACAGAGAGGTCAAGGTTATCATTACAGAGATGATAATTAATTTCCAGTATGTTAATTTTTATGTTGTTATGGAATATCTTGTATGCAATATTTAACAAGCTGATTCTCTCTGTTGTTGTTTGCACATATAATTTAATATTAAGAAGTGAAAAGATAAAATAATAATCCAAAGGCTAATTGTGTATTTTCTGTAGTATTTATGTAGTAATTGTGTATTTCCTGTAGTTCTGTGTATTTTCTGTAGTTTTTCAATAAAGTATTTTTTATATGTTTTAAAATGATTATCAGTAATTCATTGTAAATTTATGTCATTTTATAATATATATACATCTTTAACTTGATATTTTATTTTTCTAAGTAAGTATACTATGATAAAGTTTTTATAAAGTGTGAAGTAAAAAAAAAAGAACAGTTATATATGACAGATAATTCTAATCTTCTTAGACATTTCAAATAATTACAAAATTTGTTTGCTTAATTATGAGTGTCTTATGGGGTTTTGATGATGATGTAAATCTGTAACACTAAAGATGACATGCTGAGTTATTAAATTAGCTTCCATAGTAAATTAAATGTTGAATATATTTTAGTTTGCCTTTGCTACCACATAAATTTTTCAAGCTAAAAGTATATTAAAGTACATTTAAAAGA
>NW_006399892.1:7833209-7840381 GCF_000299155.1 Elephantulus edwardii | reverse complement strand
CTAAACAACATGCCTCTGGAAGCTCTATGAACTTTGATATGTCAATAGTTGTAGAGGGGCTTTAGGCCTTTTGTTCATAGGATCATTATGAGTGGTGTTAAACTTGAAGGTAATCAACATCAAATATATATATATGTCAGAGATGTGTTCTTTAAAAAATTCTATGACAGGTAATCACATGGGGTAAAAATAAATCTCTTCAAAACTTAAAGTTATGAACAGTTTATTTGTTGTGACTATTCATTTCAGTCCGTTCTATGTAATTACCTTTTCTCAAATTAAATTCTATTCTAGTCCCAGAAAACTTGATAGTGCTAATGCGAAACCCATACTTGGACCAACAGGCAGTCGTCAGAACAGAACAAGGACACACTGCATGGTTAAAAATTGGGAAGGATGTATGCCAGGGATAGGTCCTGTCTCCATACCTTTTAAACCTGTATGCAGAACAAATTATCTTGGAGGCTGGGCTCTATGAGGAGAAATGTGGCATCAGGATTGGTGGAAGATCTATCAACAATCTGCAGATGACACAACCCTGTTTGCTGAAACTGAGGAGGACCTGAAGGGCTTGCTGCAGAGGGTCAAGGACTACAGCATTCAATATGGATTGAGGCTTGATATCAAGAAAACAAAGATTCTCACCACTGGGCCAATTGGCAGCATCAGGATGGATGGTGAAGAGACTGAGATTGCTCACGGCTTTAGTCTGCTTGGCTCCACAGTCAACACTCTTGGCACCAGCATCCAGGAAATTAAAAGACGTATTGTGATGGGAAAGTCTGCTGTTAGGAGCCTTGCCAAAGTACTGAAGAGCAATGGTGTCTCTCTGGAGACTAAGGTGCGTCTGATACAGGCCATGGTCTTTGCAATCACGTGTTATGCATTAGAGAGTTGGACAATGACTATGGAGGATAGTAGGAGAATTGATGCCTTTGAGCTGTGATGCTGGAGAAGAGTGTTGAAGGTACCATGGACTGCTAGGAAAACAAACATATTCATCCTGGAAAGGGTCAAACCAGGCAGCTCCTTGGAGGCAAGGATTCTGAGGCTTCATCTAACATACTTTGGTCATGTTGTAAAGAGAGACCGGTCCTTGGAGAAGGACATCATGCTTGGTAAGGTGGAGGGCAGGCGCAGAAGGGAAAGGCCCTCTACGAGGTGGATTGATTCAGTGTCTGGGATAATTGGAATGGGTGTGTCAGAAACAGTGTGATATTGGCACAGGACAGAGCCGAGTTTAAGGCTGTTGTACATAGGGTAGCTATGAGTCACAAACAACTCGATGGCACATAACAACAACAACAACAGTATTTATCTTATATTTTTTGCTGTATTTACATACTATATTCCTATACTATCATATGTGTTATTTACTTATTTCAATCTTATTTAAACAGAAAGATTTACATTTACAAATTAAGAGTAATGATTGAATGATAAAAGGTAAAGTGTTACTCTTGGGTAACCTGCAAATTGACTGTACCTAGAAATCATGTGTTCCTGAGCTTTCTCCACACCTGATTTCACAAAATGCAAACAAGTACAAATATATTAGGTAAAAAGCAAATATATGAATTCCTAAGGAAATAATAAAAATCTGTGTCAAGAGTATATAGTACCTGATTAAAAAAAAAATCTTGGCGAAATTTGAGGCAAACTGGACTTTAAAGAAAGAAGTGGAATAAAATATAATGGGCAAAACCACAATGGTGTCTAGCACTGTCTCACATATACCATCTGCTATTTAAATTAGTCACAGGTGGGAAAAGACAAGTGATATGTAAATTAGTCTACTAGCCTGGACAGAGCATGGGATCTACAGGGGGAAAAATTTAGAAGGTGAGTTTGGGGTAATTGGACAAGATTATGAATTTTAGAAAGATCTATGAATATTATGTTATAAAAACTGGGAAGACCATCAGAGTGTTTGAAGTAGAAAGTATAATCAAAAAGGAAATCTCTGAGTTTATCTATGTCTAAAAAGATACAGTTTTTATTGTAAAGTGTTACAAAACTAGATAGTAGTGACTTGATTTTAGAGTTGCATTAGTGAAATAGTTTGCATTAATTAGGAGTTTGGTTAACAGGAGCAAGAGATGTTGAATTAAAAATAATTATATTTTTAAACTCTCATTATCAAGAATAGTGTAAAGTTTGTTTTAAAACCTGCAGAACAAAAAAGAGTGTTATGAGTATAACCTTACATACATGACAATATAAAAATTATTACAATATTTTATTAAAGATTAGATAAGCTTTGTGATAGATTATTATAGGCTTCCTGATATTTCTATAATATAGTCAAGTGAAAAAGTAATTCAAGCCTTTAGTTATTAGACAAACACAGGGACAAATTTCTTTGACTCATATCCTATTTTAAATACTTATTTTCAGACCTCAAATGAGTTATTCAACATTTCTGTGCTACATTTTTCTTATCTATAAATTGAGATAGAGTAACCTATTGGCAAGAAATTTTCCAGCAATACCAAAGGCTCATGGATAGAATATCCACCAGCTGTTTGACAGTAAAAGGATGGGTAATTCCCTCCCTTGCAATTAACTTCTTCTGAAAACTCACTTGAGGCTTAGCTATGATTCAGTTCTAACTTCACATCAAAAAAGCAACAATAGTGATTTTCTATGTCTTTTCTCCCATTAGCAAGGTTGAAAAGCTATATTTTTGCCTACATCTTATTATAAATGTAATATTTAAAATACATTTAAAATTAGTAAACATAAGAACTAAACTCACTACTATACTCTCAGAATGCACGCATAGCTTCCAGCAGGGTTTTGAATACTGGCAATTTCAGTGGAAGAGATTTACACTTCAACAGATCAGCTGCTAGATGTGAAGCACACATCTTCTGGTTCACAGTACAACTCGCTATCTATTAGACTATCAGAGCTCTCAGAGCTCCTTGATAAACAGAATAATAAGTAATAATCAGAATATTTGTTGGGTGTCATTGCTGCAGGAGAAAATACACAAAACCAGTATATCAAAAAGCTAATAATATAAATGATGCTAAGTATTTCTGTCTGCAAGGTACTGTGGAAAAAATCTAATGATCCAAGAAGCATCACAAGAAGGAGCACTGGAAAAAAATGGCATTGTAAAACACTACGTGGATGAGTGGATTATGTAGATGGGTCTCGAGGACAAAATACTGAGTGAAATACTTCAGTCACAAAAGGAAAAATACGGCATAAGACCACTGTTGTAGAAATAGGATAAACTTGAAGGAGAGAAAGCATAAAAATATTAGATAATGAACACTACACTACAGCAGAATCAGAGAAGACAAGGACTATCTGAAATAAATGGATTATTAAACATTATATGTATGATAATCAGCAATCTGGAATAAGATATACAAAGTAAATTGGAGGAATACGAAGGAGGTGTATCAATGAATGAATGAAAAGCCATCCTTTATTGAAAACTTTTGCTAAAATCACAGTAAAAATATATAGATTTATGTGTTCCTGAACAAAAATAAATGAAGAGAATACACAGAGTCAACGTATCAAAGTAATTGGTGGAAATTTAAGTACTTTACAAAGTAGTATACCATAAAGAGGCAATGATAATGAGGGAAGAAGTTGATGCAGCAGTGAAGAGAGATCAAGATGAATGTCAGAAGCCAGTCTGAATAGTGCACTAGAGAGCAGAGAAGCCAAAGCAAAAGGAAGAAATTGGGAAGTCAGGGAGATGGACAGAAGACTTCAAACGGCAGCTCGGGGAGACAAAACAAAGCATTAAATGTGCAAAGAGCTGGAGTCAGAAAATCAAAAGAGATGAATTTGCTTTACATTCCTTAAGCTGAAGAACAAATTCAAGCTTCGTGTTGCAATACTTGAGGATGCTATGGGCAGAATCTGGAATGATACAAGAACAAGAAGATGGAAGGAGTATACAGAGTCATTGTACCAAAATGAATTGTTACACAGGGGAACTTGAAGAAACAAAATAGAATCAAGAGGCAATGGTGAAGAAGGAGAAAGTTCAAGTTGCCCTGAAGGAATTGGCAAGAAAAAGGCCCAGGAATTGAGAGAATATCAATAGACATATTTCAACAAATAGGTGCTGCCCTGGACATGCTCTTCAGATTGTACCAAGAACACTGGAAGACAGCTACCTGGCCAACTGATTGGAAGAGATCCATATTTATTTCAATTCCATAGAAAGATGACCCAACAGAGTGTGAAAATTATTGAATAGTATTACTAATATCACACACAAGCAAAATCCTCTAGAAGATCCAAAAACGACTAGAATAGTACAATGAACGAGATCTTCTGGAAATAGAAGTTGGGCTTAGAAGAGGCTTTGATACAAGAGATATTATAGCCAGTGTCAGATAGATCTTGACAGAAAGCCAAGAGTACCAGAGGAATGACTATCTGTGTTACATTAACTATGCAAAGGTTTTTGACTGTGTGGATCACAACAAATTGTGGATAACCTTGAGAAGAATGGGAATTCCAGAACACCTGATGGTGCTTGTGCCAAACATAGACTTGGACAAGAAACAGTTGTCCGAACAGAACAAGGTAATACTGCATGATTCAAAGTCAGAAAAGAAATGTGTTAGGGATGTGTCCTGTCTCCGTACTTTTTCAAACTATATGCAGAAAAGATCATTGGAGAGGCTGGACTTTATTGGGCATTAGAATTGGAGGGAGACTCAACAATCAATGTTATGCATATGACATAACCTACTCACTGCAACTTAGGAGGACCTAAAGTGTTTGCTGTAGAAGGTTAAAAAGTCTGTAGTCATGACTACAGATTGAAGCTCAAAATAAAAACAAAGATTCTCACCACTCGTCCAATTGGCAGCATCATGATTGATGGGTAACAGATAAAAACATTGAGGGTGTCAAGAATTTCAATTTGCTCATTTCCACAATTAATGCTCTTAACACCGGTAATCAAGAAATCAAAAGACTAATTGTATTAGTAAAATCAATTGTCAGGGACCTCTCCAGAGTTCTAGAGAGCAACAATAACAGTCTAAAGACTAAGACATATCTGCTCTAGGCCAGAGTCTTTGAAATTACTTAATATACATCAGAAAGCTGTACAATGAATAATAATGACAACAGAAAAATTGATACCTCTGAGTTGTGATAAAGAATAATATTGAACATACCATCGACTGCTGAAAAAACAAACAGATCTGTTCTGAAGTTGGTAAAACCAAATTTCTCCTTAGACGCAAGAATGTTGAAACTCTGTCTCACATAGTTTGGGCACGTGGCCAAGAGAAACCAGTCCTTGGAGAAGGACATGTAGCTTGGAAGGAAGGCTGATAGCACAGGAGAGGAAGACCCTGAATAAGATTGATTGATGCAGTAACTGGGATAATGTGAATAGGTGTCTTAGAGACAGTGACATTGGCTCAGGATAGGGCAGAGCTCAGAGCTATTGTGCATTTATAGGTTCACTATGAGTCACAGGTGACCTGACAACACACAACAACAACCTTCAGTAAGAGTGCATCTCAACATGGAGAAGAAAAAAATCCTCTTCACTAGCTCAAGAGGCAACATGAAAAGGAAGATTGAAATTGTCAACGTTTTTGTCTTACTTGAATCGACAATGAACACTCTTGGTACCAGCAGTCAGGAGGTCAGGAGATGCTGAGTAGTTGGGAAAATCTGCTGGGAAGGACATCTCCAAAGTTTTGATCACTTTCATGTCTCTGATAGCTAGACAATAAATAAGAATTACAGAAGAAAATGGATGTATTTGAGTTGCTTTGTTCAGGGTTGCAGCTCGGCTTCTTGCCACTAGGCCTTCAGAGCTACTAAATATCCCATAGACTGTCAAAGAACAACTGGATGTATCTTCGAGAAGGTGCAACAAAAGTGCTCAGTAGAGTCAAGGATGGCAAAGATTTGTTTCCTATGTTAAGCATGCCATTTAAAAGTGATACCATGCTTCAAAAGATAGAAAGACAGTGAAAGAGAGAAAGATTCTCAACGAGCTGGACTGACCCGGTGAGTACAACAAGGGTGTAAGTGTTTCTGTAATAATATGGATGGTGCAGGGTGGGACAGGGTTCAGATTTGTTATTTGTATGGTCCCTCTGAGTCATACTCCCCTCAGAGGCACCTAATAACAACAACGACAAGTATTTCTGTAGGCCACTATTTTATAAGTAGAATTAATCATCACTCTCTAGTAAGACTGCTGTCAAGAGCCACTGAGTCAGCTCAGCCTCAAAGCAAGCTTCCCAGGAGGAGGACAAAAACTTTCCTGAAACATTGCCATCTTCACACTCTTTTTTGCAGTCACTGCATCCCTTTTATAACCTTCTCCTTCGATAACTCTCCACTTTCCCAAATATGATGTCTTTTTTTCCCAAGAGTTACCTCTCCTTCCAATGTGTATGTGAGACAAAGTCACTATCCTTGGTTCTATGTAACACTATGGGTGGTTATTGTTGTTATGTGCAGTTGAGTTGCTTGGGACTCATAGTAACCCTATGTACAACATGCCTAAATCCTGCTCTATCCCTTGCCAATATCACTGTCTCTGACACAAATATCTCCGTTGCCGCAGTGACAGAATCAGTCCATCCCATCAAGGGCCTTCCTCTCCTGTACTGTCCTTCCATCCTCCCAGCCATGACGGCCCTCTTCAAGGATTGGTCCCTTCTTGCAACATGTCCGAAGTATGTCAGATGAAGCTTCAGAATCCTTGCCTCCAAAGTGCAGCCTGGCTTCACCCTCTCTAGGATGAACTTGTTTGTTCTTCTAGAAGTGCATGGTATACTCAATATTCTTCTCCAGCACCAAATCTCACAGGCATCATCTCTCTATCATTTCTAGTCATTGCCCAGCTCTCTGAAGCATAGCAAGAAATGGAAAAGACCATGGTGTAGACTTCTAAGATAAATATGTTCATCCTTCTTGCTGTTCATGAACTATTTAGTATTCTGCAGGAACACCACAATTGAAACGAATTATGTGTAATAGCTTCTAAGGATTGTGACAACACACAAACCACCACAGTATGAGAAACTGACAGATAAATGATGGTAATTGGGGTATAATTACGGGAAATGCTCCACCTGTGTACGTTATAGGATGGCTTTTCTTTCTCTCTGTGTGTGTGTATAGAGATATTATAGCCAGTGTCAGATAGATCTTGA
>NW_006399892.1:7829881-7833103 GCF_000299155.1 Elephantulus edwardii | reverse complement strand
TATATAAATAAAGCCAGATGAGTGATTGTAGCAGAGGAGAAAAAAGAGCATTGTCTTACATGAATTTAAGAAAGGGCATCTTTGGTCAAGGTAGATATTAAAGAAACCTGAGCATATCTAAATATAAACATATACTTGTGCTGAAAAGAGAGCTGTATATTTATAGGCAAAAGCATGTGACAATTTCTTGAAAGTGAAATGTTCTTGATCGCCATAAGTAATAGGAAGGAGGTGGGTGGATCATGTGGAACAAAGTTGGAGGAGAATAGAAAGCTTTATATAAGATGAAGAGGATTTCAAATTTAAATAAAAGAGTGTTGATAGCCCCTGGAAAATCTAGGACAGAAGAATGAAAACATTCGACTCATATTTTTAAGTTATTATGTGGGTCTTTTGTCTGGAAAACTGCTTTGATTGTGGTGACAGTTCAAGCAAACAGATTAGTTATATAAACAGAAGGACATGATGGGATAAACAGCGGGGTTCTGAATGTATTGTTTAGGCTGATGTATTCATTTTTTTTACTGACCTAAGAAATCAGCACAAATTTTTGAACTTAATGTAATATGAATCCATATTTCATAACCTCTTAAGTCAAAAGCATATCATATAGAGTAGAATCAAGATAGCAACAAGTACAATAATTGCTTCAAAATATTCTTTACTTCTGCAAGGAAGATTGTATCGGCCGGGTATAACAGGCTATTGATGAACCTCCTTCCAAGTCAGATGAATCGTTTCTTCAGCAAACATATTGAATAGTTATAGTGAAAAGTTAACAGCCCTTACAAACAACTTTTCTGATTTTTAAACCATGCAATGTTGCCCTATTCTGTTCTGATTCTTGGTTTATATATAGGTTTTGCATGAGCAGTATTAAACGGTCTGAGATTTCCATTCTTGTCATTGTTATTAATAATTTGTTAGGATTGTTGTTCTTGTTGGTAGGTGCTGTTGAGTTGAGTATGACTCATAGTGATCCTGTGAACAACGTATCTGAACTCTGTCCTATTCTATGCTGTCTTCACACTTCCTGACACATTAGAGACCTTGTGATAGTCACTGTGTCAATCCACCTAGTCCAGGCTTTTCCTTTCCTTTGCTGACTTTCTGACTTTCTGAGCATCATGTTGCTCTCCAAGTCAGAGCCTCTCCTCATAATATGCCTGAAGTATGTGTAGCCAAGCTGTATCATCTTTGCTTCAAAGGAGCACACAGCTGCACCTTCTCCAAGGTATTTGTTCTTTATCTGTCCATGAGATGTTGAGCATTCTTCCCCAATATCACAGTTTAAGGGCATCATTTTTTTCCCTTCTTCCATCCTTATTCATTGTCCAACTCTCAGATGCATAGCAAGTGTTAGAAAGACCATGGCCTGAATTAGACTTACCTCAGTCCTCAGACTGGTATCATTGCTCCTCAATAATTTGGAGAAATCCCTGACTGAAATTCCCCAGTGCAAATTGCCTCCTGACATCCTGAGGGTACCAAAGGTATTAATTGTGTATCCAAGTAAGATGAAGTTGCTGACAATTTGAACCTTTTCCATATTTTATTGAGATACATGCACTCAAATGCTTTTGCATAGTCAAAAAAACATAAACGTCTTCCTGGTATTCTTTGCTTTCAGCCAAGATCCATCTGACATCAGAAATGCTTTTCTCTTTCCATGTCTTCTCCTGAATTCAGCTTGACATTTTGGTGGTTCTCTGTTAATATACTGTTCTAGACATTTTTAAAAAATAATATTCAGCAAGATTTTAATTGGATGTGAAATTAATAGCATTGTTTCATAATCACAAAATTCTATTGGATCATCTCTTTTTTTATTTTAGTAGAAAGAAATACAGATCTCTTCCAATCTGTTGGCCAAGTCACTGTATCCCCTATTTATTGCCACTGACTAAAGAATACATACAGAGTCCTTTATGTTCGTTGAAACATTACCAATTCCTGGTGCTTTGTTTATTTCTAATACCTTTGATACACCTTGGACTTCTTCTTTCAGTAAAACTAGTTCTTGTTAACTTCCTGCTTTCCAAAATGACTCAGTTTCAATCATTGCTTTGTCATATTTTTTCATTCTTTTTGACTACGTGTATTTCTTCCATTTTTTTCTACCTGACATAGTATCTCTTTTATATTTTTATTGATTTGCATGAATCATATAAATCATACTCATACATGTACTTTGGGTTTGTACAATTATTCATGTACTTTGTGTTTTGTATACTAATCATTTTTATTATCTCTGCAGCTTTCTTTTTATTGCCTATCAAATCATTCAGTTTTGAAATTTAAGACTTGACTTTGTTCTTTAGTTCTACAAACTTGAGAAATGTCAAATGTTATCTGCTATTTTGGTTTTGAATTGAAGGTTTGTATATTTCATTACAATATTTTGTTTTATATCCTTGAACTGCTCTTTAATGCTGCTTGTCACCCTCTTCTTTGAGGAGAATTATTGATATTTTATAATTATTTGTTTGACTAGTGACAAGAATCTGACCTGCAATCTTGAAGGCACACAGTTCGAATCCACCAACTGCTCCACGAAGAAGAATAGACAATTTCCTCCCAAATGTTTAACTGCCTCTGAAAACCTGCCAGACTGTCAACTGTATGTTGTTTCCACTCTACAGTGCACAACACACACACACACACACACACACACAATCACTTTCTGAAGTTTTGTTCATATTATTAAGCTAAAAGGACTAACAGCCGAGATGTTCACCTCAGTTAATATAGAAAGATCAACCATTTCCTCTGTGATTTACTGTCTCAGGAATCATCTGGAGGATCAACTATGAGTCCATTTCAGCTCAATGATAATAAAAGGTTGGGTTGTTTTGTTTTAAAATCATATTTAAAAGACAGTCTCCTAAAACGTCCTTTTCTTGTGGTGATTATATACCAATATGCTGCAAATTTCTCTTGACTGTGATGTAGTAAAGCACACCATGAATACCTGTCACACATCATCTATATGCTAGACAAAATTTCATATATATGAACATTTTGTTCTGCCAACCATTGCCTGGCATTATTGTTGTGAATAAGATGTCCAGCATTGCACATTGCTTTCCCATGAAAGGGCAGGTACATAATTATTTATTACTTATGAGATGGAAAATGGAACATGTTTGGATAGATGTTGTTGTTGCTATGTGCCATCGAGTCGCCTGCGACTCATAGCGACCCTATGTACAACAGCCCTAA
>NW_006399892.1:7816921-7827831 GCF_000299155.1 Elephantulus edwardii | reverse complement strand
TCACATGCAAGCAAGATTTTACTGAAAATTATTCAAAAATGACTGGAACAGCACATCAACAGAGAACTACCAGAAGTCCAGGCTGGTTTCAGAAGGGGTCGTGGTTTGGATAGATTGTATATTTAATATGAACATAGTCTTACTTCTCAAGTAGTTACGTATGATAACAGTGAGGTAGGAGTCGTGTTTTGTGGGAAGTCAGTTTCTGGAAATTCGTTATGCAAGAAAGGCATCCACTGACAAAATTCTGAAAGAAATAAACTCTATTTAGATTTCTGTTGTTGTAGTAAGCAAAGGCTACTTACTACGTTGTTGTTTTGTGTAATCAAGTAAAAACTGACTTAGAGCTGACCTGCCAGCAAGCAGGTTTTAAAAGGCATCAATCACATGGGAGGAAGCTGATCATCCTTCTTCCTTGGAGAAGTTGGCAATTCAAATATAGACCTTTGAAATTTCAGTGCAGCTTCTTTCCAGTAGACTACCATCCTTAATTTAGAATTGTATAATTTTAAGAAGAGTTCTTTCAACAAAATAATCCCAAATAGATGGTGTTGGTCAGGATATTAGGAGGCAAATAATAAGGAAATACATAAATATGTAAGCAAACATAGATGCATGAATAAATAGGTATATATGAGATTTAAAGCTGTGAATAAATTAAGGATGGTTACTGAACACATAATTGATATTTTCTGCATGGTTTAAAATCAGAAAAGGAATGTGTCAGGGATGTATTCTCTCCCCATATCTTTGCAATCTTTATGTAGAACAGATCATTTGGGAGGCAGGGCTTTATGAGAAAGACTGTGACATCAGGGTTGGAAGAAGGCTCATTAACAACCTATGATACAATCATTCTTGCTAAATCAGAAGAAGACCTGAAGCACTCGCTGCAAAAAGTCAAGGACTGTAGTCTTCAATATGGATTGAAGCTCAACATCAAGAAGACAAAGTGTCTCACCACTGGGCCAATTGGCAGCACCATAATAGATGGAGAAGAGATTGAGATTATTAGAAATTATAGCTTTCTTGGATCCACAATCAACACTATTAACACCAGCAGTCAGGAAATCAAAGGATGAATTGCACTGAGGAAGTAGGCTGTCAGGGACTTCTCCAAAGTGCTGAAGAGCAATGATGTCATTCTGGATACAAAGATTCATCTAATCCAGGCCACGGTCTTCTCAATTACTTGTTATGCTTCAGAAAATTGGACAATGACTAAGGATGACAGAAGAAGAATAGATACCTTCGAATTGTAGCACTGGAGAAGAGTCTTGAACATACCATGGAATGCAAAGAAAACAAATGGCTTTGTCTTGGAGAGAGTGAAACCAAGTCTCTCTTTGGAGGCTAGGATTTTGAAGTTCTGTCTCACTTACTTTGGGCACGTGAACAGGAGAGATTGATCCTTGGAGAAAGACATAATGCTCAGGAGTGTGGACAGGAGGAGAGGAAGACCTTGGATAAGATGGATTGATACAGTGACTGAGGCAATGAGATTTAGTGTGTCAGAATTAGTGAGACTGGCTCAGGACAAAAAGGTTCAGAGCTGCTGTACATAAGGTCGCTATGCATTGCAGGCAACTCAAAGGCACAGAACAATGATAACATACTATTACAGGTTTGGAATTAGGAGTGGCATCCACTTCTTAAATAACATGCCTCCAGAAACTCTATGAACTTTGATAAATGTCGATAGTTGTAGAGGGACTTCAGGCCTTTTGTTCATAGTGTCACTATGAGGCGTGCTCAACTTGAAGGCAATCAACAACTCTTGTTACAGTTTTGTAGTGTAGAAGTTTTAAGATTTATGCATATTATAAAAAGCATGTTTTTATACTGAGTTATTCCAAAATAATAGTTAACCTCATTGTAAAATCATAAATCGAGATAAAATATAATAAAATCCCTTTTACTTTACTCAAATTCAAGTCCTAATAAATGAAAACAATTTTCCTATTTTGAGGAGTTAAATTAGAACTGTGACATGAATGGATAACTGTATACCTATGTTCACAGCAGCGTTATTCACAGTAGCAAGAAAAAGAAAGCAGCCCAAATACCCATCAATAAACGAAATGGGTTGAGAAATTGAGGTACATTTACACAACAGCCCCTGAGAACAATGATTTTGTAAAATACTAAATAACTCGATAGATTGTACAGCTTTTTGCTGAGTGAAATATTTCAGTCACTTAAGGATAAACATTGTATAAGGCCACTATTGTGAAACTAAGAAGAAAACATAAAACAAAACAACAGATGGAAACTGAGCAAGTTATGCATAATTGTTAAAAATGGAAGTGAGAAGGGGGACAGAAAATGGAAGAAGAAGAAACAAATCACTGGTGTATAGCAGAGGTTAGTGGATGGAGTGAGGGTGAAGTAATAGTAGCTGTTCTGTGTGGCAGAAAGGAATGTTAATTAATGATATAAAATATAATATATATGAGTGATTGTAAAAAACACAAAGTACCTGCACAAAGCATGAAGTATATGAATGATTATATTCAAACCAATACAAAAGTATAATTGGGATTAAAATTGCTGAAAATGAAAAACAAGATGCTAGAAAAGTTAATCTATTAAAATACTTGTAATTTTTTTAAAAAAAACAGTAAATCTCTGACATCTTTCAAATTTTATAGATTTTCTAAATATAAACTCTCTGGGCATTTAGCATTTTTAGCACAAATAACTGGAATGTCATAAAACAATATGACCTATTGGAGAACTCAGTGTTAATGTACTCACTCTATTATACTCTTCCAGCAACATACCAAAAGCTATTTGCCTATTGTTAAAACTGAATGGGTATATATGTTCACAAATACCCTCTAGCTTAAGTTTGTTAAAAATCACATACTTAAATTTGTAACACTCAGATAAAACACTAAATAAAATTGTGATTCATTTTGAACTGTGGCCAAGTTCTGATTAATGAGAAAATTGTATACCATAAAAATGACATTATCTTCCCTTGAGTTTTATTCTCCATTCTCACACTCAGAACTAGATCTATGGCTAAAACTAATGAAGCAGAAACTGTCATTGTGGAAAGGGCTCTTGCTCCTATAATCAACAGTAACTGATGGAAACATGATTATAAAAAATATAGCCATGGGGGAAAAGTGACAAAGCTGACAAGTAACTAGAACCCAATATAACTCTTCTCTGTGAGCTGCTTACTTCCAGACAGATAAAAACCCAAAGAACAGATATGATCCTGCCTCCCTTGGGCAATATCATAGCCTTGTGTCCAACAAGAATGACAGACTTTGACTGTGTTCATAGATAGGTGAAGCTGTAAGGTCCTCTATGTATTTTGAAAAAAGGCCGAGGTGTAACTGACAGCAGAAGAAGACTATATAATTCAAGTCTCAGGCAAAGATACATGAATTTGCAAATATATTTTCTCAGAATACCCCAACCATAAAAATAGATTAAATAAAATAGAATAATAACAGGCAAATTTTCTGGAGAAAAAATTATTTAATGATCTCATTTTCCTCAGATTCATGTAAATGTTTCCATGATAATAAGTATTTTTTTTAACTGGAGAGACAAGTACTAGAGGATGGAAGAATCATTTGTTGTTGGTGATGACAGAAAGTGAACATATAATTGTAAATAGTACATCAGCTCTCAAGTTTAAGATATTCTTTGGTGGATTTTCTGTTTTAATGTACTAGAACAAAGAAAGAACAGAAGCAGAGATAAAAGGATATTAAAAGTATGAATCCATTAGGAATACAAATTAAAATATATTCCAATATATAATAAAGACATACAAATAGCATTAAGTTGCAAAATTTTATTCATTTATTGATTAATTCATATAGGTGTCTTAGAAATCAAAAATTATTGTTCTAAATTTAGAGCTTCTAGCAGTAGCTAGCATGTGCCCATAATGAGAATTAAACCATATCAGGGGCAAGTCATAAAATTCATTCCTCAAAGAACAGGTAGTGTACGTATGACATATATTAAGGGTCAACTTCTGTGGCAAGCAGGCTTTTGAGTCTCACAATTTTCAACTCCTGATGTTATGTTTTCCAGGTGAATATGCGTTTTCACTCCAATCCCAAAGGTAGACAGTTTGAATCCACTAGCTGCTCTGAGAAAGTAGTATGGGCAATCTCCTTAACTGCAATTTACTGCCTTTGAAAACCCGTTGGAGTGTCAGCTATGAGTTGGCTCCGGCTGAACAGCACACAACAACAACAAAGCTATAGAGATCTGCAGTTTAAAGTTTGTGTTACACTTATCTACAGTTTCTAAACAGGCCAAATCACATCAGTTCTTTTTTCCAAGAGGAAGAAGGAGTTAGATAACAGGAGGTACAGGAGAAAAAGAGGAAGAAAGTAGAGAAATAAAAATTAGGAGCTGAACTCAAGTCAACTATCACTCAGAACTGATGCATAGCTGACCTGTCATTGACTTTTCAGTGTTCATAGTCATCCCCTGGAGCCACTGATGGCTTCGAACTGTGAGAGAAGCAGCCTTTGGGTTAGCAGTGTAATTTCCTATGGAATATACTGCTAGAGACCCCCAGGGCAATGCGACGTGCAAAGTAAATTTAAAGTACAAGAAGGGTCAACTTACTATTGTTGGCTTAAAGGAGAAAGAGAATGCAGCCGCTGCCACTAAAAGATAAGAATTCTCTCCATGTAACACTCAGCAAGGAAAAGGAAAATCAGTCAGTCCTACACTGCACAGAATTGAATTCTGCTAATGATCGGCATGAGCCTTGATGTGATTCTCCTCTAGTGTTTCCACTGAGAAGCAAAGTCTTGCTGACATTTTGTTGCTGCTCTGTACTGCACTTCTGACCTATAAAACTCTGAGATAATGAATTTGCGGTCATTTGTTATGATGCAATATAAAACTAAACAATCCACACTTATGCATGCACAAATATATATGATGCTATAAATAAATTTTGTATGTTATCCAGGCTCATAATAAATGGTTTCCTAGAGGACTAAAAGAACTAATTCCTCTTCAGTTATTTCTCTTAGGGAGTGTATTGCATATTAGAACGTGATTTAATTTAAATATTTCAGACTACCTACAGTTTCATTGTTCCTAAGGGGTATCTGCTTTTACGTCTTTTGATGCTCATTTTGCTCCAGAGATAGTGCCTTTGCATAATTCATGCTTGTCTGAAGCTATCTACCCTATGAGAATTTCAATAGCTCTGACTCTGTGTGTATACTCTGTTTTACTCAACAGAATACTTTGGAAACAGAATGAATGAAATTGTTTTAAAGGACTGTACGTTTAAAAAAATATCTGGCTGAAATTACAACATGCAGCCAAGTTCAATTTTAAGTATATTCTTAATGATATTGAGAAATGTTCACTCTTGCCAAGTTACAGAGAGAAGAGTTGTAAAGCAAGGATCAGAAAGAGCAAAAGAGTAGGATTTCAAGTAAAGTGTCATAATTGCAAATTGGCTTATTCTGTTGTTCAGATAATTGTTATGAGTTCTGGTTGACTTGAAGGCACCTAATAAAACAATGATCAATAAAAAATAAGTACTAAAATGAAAACAATTTTAAGATATATTTCACTGTAAAATAAATTATTAACCTTATATACATTTAAAACTACAAATTATTGTAATGCCTTCACATATTTATACCTTCTTTCTTTTTCTCTTCTTTTTTCTTCATCATCTACTTCTACTTTTATTTTTGCTTCTAATATGTGAATAATAGCCAAAATAATGATATTTTGATACTTGAATAGTGTTATTGTTAAAATTGAGTACAACTCATAGTGACCCTATGAAAAAAAAAGTCTGAACCCTGTCTCTCCTGCGCCATCCTCACACTTTCTGACACACTAGAGCCCGTTATGCAAGTTACCATGTTAATCTACCTGGTTGAGAATCTTCCTCTCGTTCGTTGACCCTCCACCCTTCCTAGCATCATGTCCCTCTCCAAGAAATAGCACCTCCTAGTAACATGTCCAAAGCATGTAAGGAGAAACCTCACCACTCTTGCCTCCAAAGAACACTCCAGTTGTACCCTCTCCAAGACATATCTGTTTGCTCATCTGAAAGCCATCCATACGATGTTTAGTGTTCTTCTCAAATACCACAGTTCAAAAGCATCAATTCTTCATCCTTATTCTTTGTCCAGCTCTAAATATCAAGTGATCAGACATGATGGAAAAAAGTTCGAAACTGTCAACAGCTTCATCTTACTTGGATCCATAATTAATACCCTTATTATCAGCAACAGGAAATTAGGGGACACATTTCGAACTAGAAATATTGAGTAAGAATGTATGCTGTGAAATTATAACGTTGGTACAGGATATTGAATATATTATAGACTGTTGTAAGAACAAGTAATTCAGTCTTGAAAGAAGACTTCATCTCTCGTACTTTAGATATGTTAGCAGGAGAGTCCAAAAACCAGAGAAGGTCATCAGTCTTGGCAAAACAAATTGTCAATAAAAAAGAGTAAGACCTTCAATGATACGTATTATAATTGTATCATTAGCAATAGCTACAGGCCAATAGTGAGAACGTCACTGGGCTGGGGCAGAGTTTCATTCTGTCCGACCTAGGGTTGCTATGAGTTAAAACTGACTTGTTAGTACCCCAAACCAAAATACATACAGAATTTCAGTAGTGGGTGATACTGTCTTTTCATTCATCTCTTTTCTCTGCCTTCCTACTTTTTCTTACCTCCTTCTCTGAAGTCCAGTGATAAAAATGAGTTGAATATAAAGTGAGTAAAGGTCCTTTTCTTGGGAAAACTATTAAGAAAGTATAAAGTTGATTGCTGTCATCATTGTTAGGTGCCATTGAATTGAGTACAACTCATAGTGCCCCTATGAACAACAAATCTGAACCTTGTCCAGAAAAGGTGATAACATTTTAGAAAATGTCTCAGCTGTATAATCTCACTGCTGTGGAGTATATTCTGACTATTGGTGAGTTATGATTGTCTTTCTAAGGCTGTAAATCTTGGCCAAATATATATATATATATATATGTATTACTCATCTTTTCCCCACAGAGTGTCTGCTGTTTGTGAAGCATTTATCTTTTTCTTAGCAAGACCATGTAACATATTACACCACTAAGGTTCATTACATACTGTAGTAGACGAAGTCATATAAAGACTACATTGGTATGATCCCTTATATATTTGTGTGATTAATACTCAATTTATCTTGCTCTTAAGTTACAAATAATTGTCTCACATACTATACCTAGATGTTTATCTCCTGTATGTTCCCTCATAATTGCTTTTAAGCATTTGTTATTTGCATTTTTATTGTTGTTTACATGAAAATGTCATCAACACAAAGTTTTTGTAAGTGAAAATAAGTTTTTTACTTATTGTAATAAAGGAAGAGTCTTGCCTTTGAAAATTGTTCATTATACTAGAGAACAACAGACTCATTCCAGATATTGACAAAATTTAGTGGTCTGATTTGAATAAGGTCTTAAAATACTAAGAAAGTTTTGGTGGCTTAGTAGTAAAGAGATGCACTGCCAACCCAAAGTACACAGCTCAAGTCCACAAGCTGCTCCCTAGGAGAAAGATGGGTGATTTTATAGGCCCTGAAAACCCACTGGAGAAATAATGACTCAATGCTACATAACAATAACAACAAGGCAAGAGTTTGACTAGTACTATTTAAAGCATTTAACTTTGCACAACATAACAAACTATGGCTAAAATTGAGAAGAACGGGAATTCCAGAACACTCCATTGTTTTCATATGAACCTATAGCTAAAACAAAAAGCTGTTGTCCAGGCAAAGCGAGGGATACTGCATGGGTTAAAATCAGAAGTGTGTATCTGGGCTGCATCTTTTCTCTATACATTTTCCATCTGTATGCCAAGTGAATCATTAAAGAAGTTGGACTCTTATCAAGAATTGTGTACACCAATGTTCATAGCAGAATTATTCACCGTCACAAGAACATGGAAACAGCCCAAATGTCCAACCACAAACAAATGAATTGAGATATGACAGTATATTCACACAATGGAATATTATTCAGCACACAGGAGCAATAACTTCGTAAATTATTACCTAACTTGGGAGAGACTGGAGAGCATTATGCTGAGTGAACATAAGTATTGTATAAGATCGTTACTGTAGAAGGAGTATAAGGATCCAGGAGGGGTGGGAGAGGCTGGAAGCAGAGGGATGTGGATGTTCAGGGGGAAGAGGGGATTAATCATTGGATTGTACAATTTGATGGATGGGGGAGTGAGGGAAATTGAAAAAATTTGTTCAAATTTGTATAAGAATTTTGTAAATAAACTAGTAAAACAGTGAAAAAGTAAACTGGAGGAGGAGGAAGGGAGGGAGAGGGGATAAAATGTGCAACAATGAATGAAAATCTAACTTTTCTGTAAACTTTTGTTAAAATCACAATTAAAACATTTATCTAAAAAAAAACAAGTATTAACGTTATATCAGACTCATCAACAACCTGTGTTATACAGGTGACATAATAATCTTCCTTGCTTCAGTGAGGATGATTTGAAACACTTGCTGCTGAATATAAAAAAAGTGTATTTCAAGATATAAAAGTAGTGCATCTCAAGAGTGTTGTTATTATTAGGTGACATTGACTCAAATATTACTCATAGTGACCCTACGAACTGATCTGAACCCTGTTCTATCTTGTTCCATCCTCAGAATCTCTAGCACACTCCAAAACTCTCCTTCATGATGTAGAAAATATAAAATTGCCAATGATTTTCTATTACTTGGATTCACAATCAGTGTCCTCGACAATAGCACTGAGGAGATCAGGAGGCATACTGCATTGAACAAGTTTGCTGTAAGGGACGTCTCCAAATTACTGAAGAGAAATTACATCAGTTTGAAGACTAAGGTAGGCCTAACTCTGTGTGTATTTTCAATCACTTGTTATATATCGTAGAACTGGGAGATAAATAAGGACAACAGAAAAAGAATTAATGTCTTTGAAGTGTTGCAATGGAGAAGAACATTGAATATCTCATGTACTGCCAAAACAACAAATAAATATTTATTGAATAGATTGCAGCCAGAGCATTCCTTGGAGGAAAGGATGGTGGAACTTCATCTCCTACACTTTAACATATTTTAAGAAGAGGTTATTCCTCAAAAAGAAACATCATACTTGGAAAAGTTAAAGGTCAACAAAAGAGAAGTCTTTCAACAAGATGAGTTGTACTCAACTAGATGCTACCTGACTATAATGAAGTAAGAATATACTTCTGAATAGATGCACCTTGAAACATGCTAAAACTCAAGTTCTTTATATCCTCATCACTCCCTAGTATTTCCTGCAATGGAGTGAGTTGAGGTGACAGAGTGAACATACAGAGAACAGAGACACACACAGTTTAGGAAAAAGTAAAAAAAAGGTTTATTAAGTTAATTAAAAGGAGGCATGGTTGTTGAAAAATAGGTTGTGTTGAAAAGTCAAAAAGAAAAGAAAAAAAAAAGGAGAAGAAATACCTCTTGAAGTTCAGGGGTGAACTCAAGCCTTCTGGCATGCTGCTGCTTGCTAGGAAGAACTAGGGGAGAGCCTGAGCATCTGGTGGGCCTTGCTGTTTACTGGGTCCCCAGGACACTGAGGGTCATAGCCTAAACTCATCTAGGGGTTGGTTGGGGTTTGGATCCCCTGCATTCCTAAGGAGGGGCTTCTTCACTTTGATGTGTCTGACTTTAACTTCTCTTTCTATTTCCTCTGAGAAACCTCGAATTTACTAACAACAACAACATGGGAGTGGAAGGGAGAAAGAAAGAGAAAGAGACAGAAACTGACCAGGTAGCAATTCTATCCCTTAACACACATAATCAAATTTTCTTTTTGTTTGTTTGTTTATTTGTTGTTGTTGTTGTTAGGTGCTGTTGAGTATGACTCAAAGAGACCCCATGATAAACAAACATGAACCCTATCTTATACTGTACCATCCTTATAACCTCTGATACACTTGAGGCTATTACTGAAGTCACTGTGTCAAGTCATCATTTGGGGGTTTTCCTCTCCTTTGCTACCCTACCATTTTTCAAAGCATGATGTCCCTTTCCAAGGAATATCCTGGGGGAGCTCTGGTGGCACATTCTGTAGGGAGTTGCCTTGCTAATCCAAAGAAGGAATCTCTCTGGTAATTCAAATCCATTAACTTATCCAAAGGAGTAATATTGTCAATCTCTTCTCATGGAATTTAAACTCTGGAAAACCCAGTGGAAGATCAATTATGAGTTGATTCTGACTTCACAGCAATACGGTCATTTATTTTGCCTTTTTTTTTTTTTTGTGGTTGCTAGGTTTTGTTGTTTTTATTTTCATTCTAAATAGTCTTGATGTACAAGTAATTTTCCAAGTTACCTTTTGTAATATTAAGGAGCTTTAAATTAGCCTCTTACGTTAACAAGTTCTTTTGAAACATTAAGGAATAAATGTCATGGGGGAATGTGGGTAAAGCAGTCAGCCTTACAAAACAAAGTGGGCCGATGAAGCAGTCTGTTTTTTATAAAGATTTATAGCCCTGTAAATCTCAGACAGCAGTTTTGTTCTGTAGGGTCACAATGAGTTGGAATCAACTGGATAACAGTGAGTTTGATTTTCTGCAATCATTATCTTCCTAGACAAGCATTCTTAGAAGATAGTGTGGAACAAGAAAGTCACTTTAGTGGAGATTATGGATTGTCAAATTATTTGAATTCCATATTTTATGAAAATTATACTCTTCACATTTTTTTATAATTGCACTCTGCCGTCGAAATTTTTTCACAAGCACACCAACAAATCATCATATCATGTTTAAGATAGTATTGGGGAGAGAAAGAAGTGGTTAATAAAAACATATGAAACAAACGTTATTTGTGATAACACTGCTGATATGAGTATTGGATTGTGGTAGTAT
>NW_006399892.1:7801866-7816466 GCF_000299155.1 Elephantulus edwardii | reverse complement strand
CAATATAAAAATTCTTTTGGGTCTAGAAATGTTATTCTGTACAGATGTATGTCTGTACTCTGAGAAAATGTAGAATTTATTACACAATTATGCATTGCTGACTAATTCTAGGGAATTGCTTTAAGATTAGAATAGATAACAATAGCTTAACGTTCTTAAAGGATTAATTTCTAATAATATATATTAATTTCTTAACAGTTTATGAATGATAAATATATTTTCCTTATGTAATCTAGCATATATAAGCGCATATGTCTATGTATGTATTTATTCTAAAAGTGTAGAAAGTATAAAGGAATATGCTTGCAATTAAATGTTATCTAGAAAACACTATGTGTTATCTAGGCACTCAGAATGCACAATGTCATGCCTTTCTTCTCAGCTCTGTTATTTTATTCTTAAGTAACACTTCTCCATTGCCACCACTGTGTTAGGGTATGTTCATACTCAGAACTGGAGCTTTTAGCTTTTTGCTGTTCAGAGGCTATTTAATTTTAATTGCTCCCCAAGCATAGGCCAATTTAGGATGGCAAGAGCAGAGCAAGAATCCTTCACAAATCCTTTGAAGTTTGAAGAGCTGCTATTCACATTGCCTCAGGCTCCCATTCTCACATTTGTGTGAAAATGTAAGCAGCTCAACACCTATGTCCTATATGCCCAATGTTACTAGAATTTGGAATATCTTGTGCACATTGTTTAACAATTTTCAAATTATTCTTCCATAGTTTTAAAATAAAGATATTAAGCAGATGTTTTAGTTTGTAAAATGGCATTAAAAATGCATGATTTTAAAAGAATGCTAGTGCTTTTCATGCATATATTAAAGAGTGCGTGTGTTTATGTGGACCTGCTTGTGCAGCAGCACTGCACTAGATAAAAGTCTGGAAAGAGGCCCTCCTAGTAGTGCAATGATGAGACAGGATCATAACTGAAAGGGTAGGAGGTGAGTTTGAATCCAATAGTTGCTGGGGTGGGGTGAGGTGGTGGTAGGAATTGGAAGCTTTCCAAAAACAAAATCCTGATGGAAGTTTGCCAGAGTTAAAATTAACTAAATGACTCAGAACCTTAAGGATAACTTGACTAAAACTCTAAAATCTTCTATCTTCCCACATATTTAAGTAAGTTGTGCTTCCAAATCAAAGTCAGGTAGTTCAACCCAAGAGCTATTCCACTGCTTAAGGATGGACAATCTCCTAATGTCTGATTACCAGCGTCTGAAAATCTGCTGGAGATTCATCTAATAGTGAGTTCCAATTCAGCTGCAATGAGTTTAGTATACTCAGTCAAGTCACTCATCCTGGAGTCAAACTTGGTTCATCAAATTTCATCAGACCACAATGTATGCATTAGCATAGCCTCTTAAACCCACTAGTGCGTCACCTCAATAAACACATGAAGTTTTTGCTTTCAGGCATCATGAGAAATTGACTTTGAAGAGAAGATGAACCAAGTCTGTGTTGATTTCCCATTTCTATGACCTGAAAAAGGTATACATTTTTTAGCTGAATGATTTAAAAAGAGAGGAACAGATGAGGCAGTTTGTAGCAGAACATGGTGCCAATTTTTATATTGGACGGAATTTATATTAAGTAATGGAAAAGAGATATCAGGGATTCTTCCTAAGTAGAAGGTGGAATGAGTTTGGGTTAGGTTTGGTCATGTTAGGCTGGGTAAGAGTTTAAAGTGTGGGGTAGGTTGTGATTAGAGAAGCTCTCCATAGTTTTTGTTTTTCAATTGTTGTGGAATATGAGTTGATCGGAAAGGGATGGACGGATTTGGATAAGAACTTTGCAGGAAGAGTATAACTGGGAGAATTTCTTAGGGGGAAAAGGTTGTCTGGATAGACACAAGTGGGGGTGGGGAGGAATGTGTTGCACGAAGTCTTGTACAATTGCCTGATAATGGAAAATTAAGTTGGGTTGGACGCTTTGCTTTAATCATATTTGAAGAATTTCTTGAGTTAAATCTTTATACACGGGAATTGGTGCTTTGGGGGTTACTGTTTTTGGTGCACTTGGATCAGGTTTAAACAGGTTATGGCAACTATTGGTCTCTGTAACACTTTTAAAAAAACGTTACATAAAATTTATGATATGCTTTAAAAGATAATTTATATTTATATTTGTATGAGTTTGAAGAACAGATCTCATATACTGACAATTTGTATATTTATTGAGGAATTCTTCTAATACATAACATGGTGATTAGCAACAAAGTAATTTTATTATACTGAGTTTGTTAGATAAACGTGTTGTTGTTATGTGCCGTTGAGTCTCTTGCTACTCATAGTGACATTATGTACAACAGCCTCTGCTCTGTTTTGTGGTAGTTGCACTGTCTCTGACATTCCCATCCTGATTACCCCAGTCACCGAATCAATCCACCTCATAGAGGTTCTTCCCCTCCTGCGCTGTTCCTCCACTCTACCAAGCATGATGTCCCTCTCCAAGGACTGGTCCCTCCTTACAACATGCCCAAAGTATGTTAGATGGAGCCTCAGAATCCTTAAAATATTTTTTAAAATTTGTTTCATTTTCTTAACTAAAGACTATATGAAACATTTTACTATTTCTTACAACATTCTTTTACACTTTTACAACTATCACAATTTTTTAGCTTTCAAATTCTTCCAAAATTAGACTTAGTACTTTAAAACAGTACTCTTGAGAGGTCCCTCACAACTGACTTTCCCAATGCAATTTGTCTCTGATTTCCTGGCTGTTGTTACCAAGAGTGTTAACTGTGGAGCCAAGCGAACTGAAACTGTTAACTATCTCAATCACTTCACCATCTATACTGATGCTGCCAATTGGCCCAGTGGTGGAATCTTCGTTTTCTTGATATTGAGCTTCAATCCATATTGAAGACTGCAGTCCTTGACCTTCTGGAGAAGTGCTTCAGGGCCTCCTCAGTTTCAGCGAGCAGGGACGTGTCATCTGCATAACGCAGGTTGTTGACGATTCTTCCACCAATTCTGATGCCACATTCCTCCTTGTACTGCCCAGTGTCTCAGATGCTCTGTTCTGTACACAGATTGAAAAGGTATGGAGACAAAATACATCCCTGACGGACCCCTTTCTTGATTTTGAACCATCCAGTATCTCCCCGCTCTGTTCTGATGACTGCCTCTTGGTCCGAGTATAGGTTTTGCGTTGTTGTTGTTGTTTGATGCAGTCAAGTTGTAGACGACTCATAGAGACCCTATGAACGAGCGGCCTGAGCACTGTTTGTACATCGAGTTTCCAGAGGCAAGCCATTTCGGAAGTGGATGCAGCTCCTGCTTCCAGGCTTGATTTAGTCGGGAAGCTCCAGCCAACACTGTTCACCATGGGTACGCATTACCACGATTGGCACATCACTGTCACAGTCTTCAACATCACAGCAACCACGAGTTACCTCTGTACAGCAACGCACAGACCAGTGCTATCCCACCTAGAAGAACGTTTGACAGGAAGACAATTTGAACCTGGCCGAGGGCCATAGTCCTGAGGGCCCTTTTGGCTTAAGGCCACATCCTGGTTAAAACCCTAGGCCTAGGCTGGCTAGCCTCACTCCAGGGACAGAGCAAACCTGCACGTCAAACACATGCCCAAAAAAGCAGTCGACTCCAAAAGCTTCCCACAATTCCTGCACTCACACCACCATGCTCCTTCCTTCTCAGAATTTTAGCACAATCAAATGTTCTGGGATTCCCATTCTTCTCAGAGTCAGCAACAGCTTGTGATCCACAGTCAAAAGCCTTTGCATAATCAACGAAGCACAGAAAGACATTCTTCTGGTATTCTCTGCTTTCTGCCAAGAGCCATCTTAAATTAGCTATAATATCCCTAGTACTGCGACCTCTTCTAAATCCAGCCTGCACATCTGGCAGTTCTCAGTTGACATATTGTTCCAAATATTTTTTGATAATTTTCAGCAGAATCTTGCTTGCATGTGATATCAATGATATTGTTCCATAATTTCCACACTCTGTTGGGTCAACTTTCTTTGGAATGGGAGAAAATATGGATCTCTTCCAGTCAGTTGGCCAGCTGGCTGTCCTCCAGATTTGCTGGCACAACCTAGTGAGCACATCCAGGGCAACAAATTGCGTTGGGAAAGTCAGCTGTAAGGGACCTCTCAAGAGTACTGAAGTGCAAGGACCTCAGGCTGGAGACTAAGGTGCGCCTCATCCAGGCTATAGTCTTTGCAATTATGTGCTATGCATTAGAGAGTTGGACAGTGAATAGGAATGATAGTATGAGAATTGATGCCTTTCAGTTGTGGTGCTGGAGAAGAGTGTTGAATATACATACCATGGGCTGCTAGGAGAACAAACATGTCTGTCCCGGAGAGGGTGAAGCCAGAATGTTGCCTAGAGTCAAGGATTCTGAAGCTTCGTCTGACATACTTTGGGCATGTTGCAAGGAGGGATTGGTCCTTGGAGAGGGACATCATGTTTGGGAGAGTTGAGGGATGGCTCAGGAGAGGAAGACTCTCAATGAGATGGGTCGATTCCGTGAGTGAGGTGGTTGAAATGAATGATGAATGTGTTTAAGACAGCGAGGTTGGCACAGCATAGAAAGGCGTTTAGGGCTCTTGTACATAGGGTTGCTATAAGTTACAAATGTCTTGATGGATCATAACAACAACAACAACAATAACTTTAAAACAAAAATACACTGTTCATCTGTTCCACTGCAATGGTCATTATCTTTCCACTCTTATTCTCTCAACTACCATGCTCATTTCAGACCAACTTTAGAGCAGTAGTACTATGTCCTTTTGTAACTGAGAGATTTCATTCATTGTAATGTCCTCCATTGTCCCACATGTTGCATAATGTTTTAAGAGCTCATTATTTTTCAGTACGACATAGCATTTCATAGTATAATTTTAACACTTCCATCTTACTAGCTCAGAAGCTGAAAAATAAGTAAAAAGTAATCTAAAACTTGAAACCTGTCAATAAAAGTGCACTTCTTTTAACCAATCCTTATACTCAAGTATCTCCAAAGTCTATTTCTTAGTATAAAACTTAAATGGTATATTCTTTTTTATATCTCTCCACACTTTCATCCTTTATTTGCTTTTAAGTAAATTTACATTCATATTAAAACCCAGAAAAATGAAGAACCAGCCAATATCTATAGTAAAGCAGAAATGTAATAAGAGTGGTGATAAGTTCTTTAAGGAGAATAAAAAGAAGATGATGAGACATCTGGGCTTCTTGCTGAGTAGAAGGAGAAATGAATTTGGGTTAGGTTTGGTGATGTTAGACTGAGTAAGAGTTCAGGGTTTTGGGTAGGTTGGGATGCGGGAAGCTCTCCATAGTTTTTGGGTTTTGGTAGTTGTGGATTATGAATTAGTTAGAAAGGGGGAGGAAGCATTATAAAAAGAATGTTGTCATTAACTTTTTATAACAAGCTTTTTTTTCAATGAAAGTACAGAAGATTTAAATATACTAGAAGTTGATGGGAAAATAATACTTTATACATAGTTTAACAAGGGAGTTTGATATTTCTTTACAGGTTATGTTCAATGTCAGAAATAGTAAATTGGTGAGAGGGTGGGGGTGGAAAGAAGGTTACTAAATTTTTAAGACAAAATAACTAGTACTAATGTTGAGAATAAAGTGAATTATTTTCCAAGCAATGTCTATGCTTACTCAAGGCTTCTTCAGTCCTTTGGGGATGTATGCTGCTCCCTTAGTAGCCTGAGAGAGCTAGGACTCTGTCAATCTTTTCTGCTGCGAACTCTAGATTGAGTCATTGCTGAGCCAGGTGTATATGAGGACTGCATTGAAAACAACTGGCAAAGGATTCCGTTCTGCCCCTTTACACTCTTGAAACATTTTTTTTACATTTTTGTGCTTATGTGATGGTGTGTGACTAGGCTTTCTACACTGGAATCAGAGCCTTGGAATTGGGTTTTTTGGACATGTCTTATGGATGAAAAGGTTTTAAATATTCTAAGATAGAAGTTTAAAGAAATTTGGCTCTTAAGTAGTCTTTCTTTTCCTCTTCCAAATCCCTATTGTTGAACACTGAAATAGCAGCAGTTAAAAATTATTTTGAGTCTTGCTGGGGGTGTAAAGCCTTTCCCCTGAAGTTTCTTTCTAAAATCAGGGAAAGATTTATTGATGAAATAGTAATTTATTAGTTTTCTTTCCTTATGTTAGTGAATTTTAAAAGTTGCAAGGTTCTCTCTTCTGTGTTATTTGTGGTAATTTAAAGTCCTTTACTGATATTATCTGAGCATTTTTTCCCCATGAGATAAGTCTGTATTGTAAACTCAAGGAGCTATCTCTTAACTCCAGTCTTTTGTTTTAATTGATAGTTTTAAAATTAGTGTATTTTAGGATTTGCTTGAGCTATACCTTGCAGATGCAGGTTAATAATTTGAATATTAAAAAAATATTATCTATCTTTTACCAGTACCTTGTATCATTAATAATTTTTATTGTTTTATTAGAAGATTAGCAGAAAGACAGCAAAACTCTTGGTTTTCTATGTTAAATTAAAATAGAAGTAATATTATGACAGTCTTAAAATTATTTTAGAATCTTGAAAATCTTTTTAGTTTACTTTTATAACTTTTTATATTAAGGAGGACATGCATTTTCATGGTGTTTTAAATAGGTATTTTTATTAGATTTTCTAGAATTTATGCACTTTAAATTATTGCTATATTAAACTTAAAATGAAAAATGGGAAAAAGATAAATTTGGGAAAAAAATCCATTTTGAACATTGGCTGAAAATCTAAGGTAAGTAGAAAATACTCTAAAGGAAAAAGAAAATTAAATAAAATGTTAACTCTTTTAATGAAAGCAAAAATAAAGTATGTAGTATATAGGTTTATCTTTCAAGCTTTTTGGTTGTTTGTCTGTTTGTTTGTTTATTGTTGCCATTTCCTATAGTGGCTGCTACTTGAGACAGGAAAGGGAGTGAGTTTGCGAATTCTTTGTTACTGCCACCACTCCCTTTTACATCCATTGTGTTAACCCCTGTTAGGGACATGATCTCCAGCTACCTTAACTGCAGACATCTTGTCTTGCAAATCATCAACAACTAATAGAAAAATATATAAAAGAGTGCTTTCCACACTTTGAAAAACTGTGATGACAGTGGTAGAGAGAGGGTAAAGAGATTGTGTCATTGCTGGGAAGAAATAGTAGCAAGGTGTAAAAAGAGGAAACCAGGGGATGAAGTCACAGTTAAAGGTTTGTTTGGTCCATAATTGATGACACACCTGACTTGAGTCGGCTCTGAGATTAAGTTTCCTTGATGATTGAGGAAACCAGAGGTATCTTGCATTTGTGCTGCTGAACTGAACCTAGACGTTCACTAATTGGTGAGCTCTGCTTTGTTAGTCCAGTTTGGGACTACTGGACTAAACCTGGACTGCATTTGGTGATAGTCTTTACTTCCTCCATTCCCCAACCCATTTCTCTAATAAACTCCACTGCAATGTAATTACTGTAATGGTGTCACTCTGGAGACCAAGGTGCATCTGATACAGGCTATGGTCTTTGCAATCACTTTTTATGCATCAGAAAGTTAGACAATGACTAGGAAGGATAGAAGGAGAATTGATGCCTTTGAGCTGTGGTGCTGGATATTGAATACACCATGGCCTGACAAGCAAACAAACAGATTCATCTTGGAGAGGGTTAAACCAGGCTGCTCCTTGGAGGCAATGATTCTGGGGCTTCGCCTGACATACTTTGGACATGTCATAAGGAGGGACAGGTCCTTGGAGAGGGACATCATGTTTGAGAGGGTGGAGGGACAGCACAGGAGGGGAAGACCCTCTATGAGGTGCATTGATTCATTGACTGGAGTAATCGGGGTGGGTGTGTCAAAAACATTGCGATTGGCACAGGATAGAGGAGGGTTTTGGGCTGTTGTACATAGGGTCGCTATGAGTCACAAGCGACTTGATGGCACATAATAACAACAACAACAACTGTAATTAAAGTTTGTGAGTCAATTTTCCATGAATATTGAATTCAATGTTTGGTAGAAATGGGTACAGGAGCATGTGGTATGGTATGTCTGATCATGTTATTTCTGTGGTACTGGGGATTTTATTGATGGAGAAAGTTCTACTTTATGAAGTGAACAGAGTTTAGACTTGGCCTTCCCATGTTACTCCTGCTCCTTTTTTTAGCTAGTGAGCATATTTAGGACTGCATGTGTTTGACAAAACACCTCAAGTGATCAATTTATGAGGATATTTTTGTCAATGGCTTTGGGAATGCTTGAAAGTCTTCCTTAGTTACTCCTTAGTTACCATTGGTTCCTGATTACCTAATACTTCTTGAATAGGTCTAAAACAAAACAAAACACAAAAAATCACACCAAACAAATTCCTTACTTCATTTCTATTCCGTCAGATTGACTATTAGCTGCCTCTTCAATTGATTTTCAGAAACTGCAAATGGCAAGGGAGAAGTTTGTCCATCTTTCTCTCTAGGAGAAGTTTATGGATTCAAACTTGTGCCTTTGGGGTGACAGCAAATATCATTACTAACCAGGCCACAAGAGCTTCTTAGAAATAGTAGTTTTGACAAATTCTTTTTGATACAGTCCTTATTAATTATTTCTATACTCTTTTGCTGCTTCCTCCATCATTTAAGCTCTATCCTGAAGTACAATGCTGTGACAGAATATTTTCTATGCATGTACAAGGAAAATTTGTTAATGTGACTATTATTCAAATATACATTCCTACAACTAACATTCATCTAAGTGGTAAAGTACTCTTCTGTCAATTTGCTCCTGGAGTTGATGTGATGCTGTACCTTGTGCCCTTAGGATGTTAAATGCCATAATGCTTACCCTTGGTGGATAGTGATTGGTGGAACTCCCAGTTTAACATGGGTTTGGAAGCAGGAATGACTTCTATTTCCTAAACATGCCTCTGGAAACTATAGGAACTTTGAGAAATGACAATAGTTATAAAAAGACTTCAGATCTTTGGTTCATGGGTCGTTATGAGTCATATTCGACTCAACGGCAATCAGTAATAACATGCTATTGCCTACAATTTATAGTGACCCTATGTATGACAGCTTTGAAGCTTACCCTTTCCTGAGCCAGTCTCACTGACTCCAACACACCTGCCCCCATTTGTCCAGTCATTGTATCAATCCATCTCATCCTAGGATCATCCTCTCTTGTGCTGTCCCTTAGTTCCTCAAAGCATGTGCCTCTTGGGCACATATTCAAAGTATGTGAAATGGAACTTCAAAATCCTAGTCTCCAAGGAGATTCTTGGTTTTACCCTTTCTAAGAGAGATCTATTTGTTTTCTTGTCAGTCCATGGTTTGTTCAAGACTCTCCTCTAGCACCAAAACTCAAGGACATTCATTCTTCTTCTGTCATCCTTAATCATCATCCAGCTCTCAGATTCACACAAAACATTTGCAAAGACCATGGCCTGAATTAGGTCCACCTTAGTCTTTAGACTGACATCATTGCTTCTCAGTACTCTGGAGATGTCTCTGAACAGCAAGTTTTCCCAATGCAATTCATCCTTTGATTTCCTGATTGCTGGTGCCAAGAGTGTTGACTGTGGAGTCAAACCAGCTGTAATTGTTAACAACTTAAATCTCTTCTCCATCCATAGTGGTACTGCTAACTGGCCCTAATAAGAATCTTTGTGTACTTGATGTTGAGCTTCATAGACATCATATATATGTATAATATATAATATAATGTAACATTATTATACATTTTAGATATAGATATAGATGATATAGATAGGTGATAGAGATAGAGATAGAGATAAATATAGATGATATAGATATTACAATATATTATACTGCAGGATTGACACAATGACTGCAACCAAAGACTCTAGTGTGTCATACATGATGGGGATGGCAAAGGATAGGACAGAAATCAGATATCTTGCTCATAGGGTTGTTAGAAGTCCTACACAATTTGCCAAGCTCAAACAATAAAATATAATATTGTAAGCAAAAACCATTACAAAAGCAGGGGAGAGAGAAAAAAATAACTGAAATTGGTGTTAGAAAAACACTAAGGTTGCACTGGAATATCGGGAAGCCAAATCTAAAGGAAAACATGTCGAAGTAAAAGATCTGAACAGACAGTTTCAAAGGGCAGTTCAGAAGGACAAAGCAAAGTATTATAATGAATATGCAGAGAGCTGAAATTGGAAAATAAAAAGAGAAGAGCTCACTCTGCATTTCTAAAGCTAAAAGAACTGAAAAACAAATTTAAGCCTCATGATACAATGTTGAAAAATGCAATGGACAATGCATTGAATGACCCAGAAAGCATCTAAAGAAGATGAATGGAATACACAAGTCACTGTATCAGAAAGAATCGACACTAAAAATTTCAGGAATTACCATATGAACAGAAACCAATGATAATTAAAGAGGAAATTAAAGCTGCATTGAAGACACTGGCGATAAGTAAAGCTCCAGGAATTTATGTGATACAAATTGATTTATTTCAATTAACAGATGCCACCTTGGATGTACTCATTGGTCTATGCCAGGACATTTGGAGGATGGTTGTCTGGCCAACAGATTGGAAGAGGTTCATATTTGTTGCTATTCCCAAGAAGGGTGATCCAACTGAATGTGGAAATTATAGAATACCATTGACACCTTATGCTAGCAAAGCACTGCAGAAGATAATTCAGACACACTGGGAACAGTACATAGATAGGGAATTGTCAGAAGTTCAAGCGAGATTTAGAAGAGGCCTTGGTATCAGAGATACCATTGTTGATGTCAGATGGATTATGGCTGAAAGTAAGGAATACCAAAAGAATGTATATTTGTGTTTCATTGACTATGCAAAGGCTTTTGTCTGTGTGGATCATAATAAGTTGTGGCTGACACTGAGAAGAATGGGAATCCCAGAACATTGATTGTGGCCATGAGGCACCTATACCTGTTATGCAAACAAAGTAGAGAGCACTGCATGGTTTGGAATTGGGAAGGTTGTGTATCAAGATGTATTCTGTTTCCATACTTGTTCAGTCTATATACTGGGTAAATTATCTGAGAAGCTGGACTCTATGAAGAGGAGTGTGGCATCAGGACTGGAGGGAGACTTATCAATAACCTGACTTATGCAGATGACACAGTCTTGCTTGTTGAAAGTGGGGAGAATTTGAAGCACTTGTTGCAGAATATCAAGGAATGCAGCCTTCATAATGGATTGTGAACCAATATCAAGAAATCAAAAATTCTTACCACTGTACCAATAGACAGTGTCCTGTTGGATGGAGAGGAGATTGAAACTGTCAACAGCTTTGATCTACAGTGAACACCCTTGGTATAGAAATCAGAAATAAGGAGATACATTTCAGTTGAAAAATCTGCTGTAAGAGACATTTCAAAAGTATTGAGGAGTAATGATGTCAGTTTGAGGACTAAGCTACATCTGATTGAGGCCATGGTCTTCAGATTATTAGCTATGCATCTGAAAAACACACAATGAGTAAGGATGACAGAAAAAGAACTAATGACTTTGAGCTGTAATATTGGAGAAGAGCACTGAACATTCATTCCACGGACAGCCAAGAAAATAAATAAATATATCTTGGAGAGGGTGCAGCCATAGTGCTCTTTGGAGACATAAATGATGAGGCTTCATCAAACATACTTTGGACATATTGCTAGGAGGTGGCATTCCTTGGAGAAGGACATGGTGTTGGGAAGGGTGGAGTGTTGGCAAAGGAGAGAAAGACCCTCAACCAGGTGGATTGACAAGGTGAATGCTGCAATGGGCTCTTCTGTGTCAGGAAGTGTGAAGATAGCACAGGACTGGTTTCAGATATTTTTTTCATAGGACCACTATGAGTCATACTTGACTCCATGGCATCTAACAACAACAACAACAACAACAAACAATGTGTATATGCATGCCAATAACCTTTAAGATGTTGAAAAGAAGATTGCAAACGGTAGCTCAGGAAAACAAAACAAAGTTTTATAACAAAATGTTCAAGGAACTGGCTTCTGAAAATCAAAAGAGCTGAACTCATTCAACATTTCTTAAAGTGAAAGAACTAAAGAACAAATTCAAACCATTAGTTTCAATATTTCAAGTTACTATGGACAGAATATTGAATGATTCAGGAGGCATTAAAAGAAGATGGAATGAGTATACAGAGGTATTTTACCAAAAAGAATTTGCTGACAGAAGAATTTCAAAAAACAATGTATGATCAAGAGGTAATGGTGATGAAGGATGAAGTGCAGGCTGCTCAGAAGGACTTGGCAAAAAAAAAAGAAACCCAATAAATTGATGGACTACCATTGGCATATTTCAACAAAGAGAAGTTGTCCTGGACAAGCTCACCAGGTTGTGCCATAAAATCTGGAAGATAACTACCTAGACAACTGACTGAAGAGATCTATAATTATTTACGTTAAAAAAAATGACCTGACACAGTATGGAACTTATTGAACAATATCACAGTATCACGCACAAGCAAAATGCTCCTGAAGATTATCCAAAAAACACCTGAAACAGTACATTGACAGAGAACTATAAGAAATATAAGCTGGGTTATCAGGTTGTCATCTGGATCTTGGAAGAAAGCAGAGTGCCTAAGAATGTTATCTATGTTTCATTGACTATGCAAAAGTATTTGACTGTGTGGATCACAACAAATTGTAGTTAACCTTGAGGAGAATGGAAATCCCAGAACACTTGATAGTGTTTATGTGATACCTATATTTGGACCAAGAAACAGTCCTCAGAACAGACCAGGGAAACATTGCATGGTTCAAAAACAGGAAGGTGGTGAGTCAGATATATGCCCTGTTTCTATACCTTTTCAATCTATGTGAAGAACAAATCATTCGGGAGGTTGGGCTTTATGAGGAAGAATGTGGTAGCAGAATTGGAGGAAGACCTATCAACAACCTATGTTATGCAGATGAAATAACTTTTCTAGCTGAAACAGAGGAGAACCTGAAGCCCTTGTTGCAGAAGGTCAAGGACTACAATCTTCAATATGGATCGAAGCTCTCAACATTAAGAAGACAAAGATTCTCACCATGGGGCCAATTGGCCACACCATGATAAATGAAGAAGAGATTGAGCTTCTTCACAATTACAGCTTGCTTGGCTCCACATATGTGTATGTGGGTATATTCAGTACTCTTCTCCAAAACTGTGATACAGATAGATGTAGATGTAGCTGTAGATGTAGATATAGATGATATAGATGATGCTATAGATAATATAGATATAGATGATATGGATATATAAAATCTCCTGAATATCCTATGAACTTCCAACAGAACAAACAGATATATCTTGAAGAAAGTTCAGTCAACATGCTCCTTGAAGACAAAGGTGATCAACCTTCATCTCACACGCTTTCGGGCATGTTGGGACATCATGCTTGGAAAGTTGTCAAGTTACCAAAAAAGCGGAAGATCTGCAAGCAGATGGATTGACAAAGTGACTAAAGCAATGGTTTAAATTGTGTCAGAGATTGTGAAGATTGTCGGGGTATTATAACCCTTCAAAATTCGATTTTTTAGCCATTGTGTTAGCCCCCTATACATGGGGAATGGTCTCTATCCACTTTAACTGCAGATATATGATCTTGCAAATCACCAGCAGCTGTGGAACCAATGTAAGATACAGTTCTCCACATTGTAAATGGTGACAATGTTGATGGAAAGACTGGGAAGAAACTGTGATGAGGAATCTGGGAGATGGAGTGACAGTTAAAAGTTTTGTTGCTAGATGATTAAAGGGAAAGATGACTTGTAACTGCTGTCTGAGAAAGTTTGTTGGATGATTGAGGAAACTAGATGCTTTTTGTGTAAGCTGTTGAATCAAATATGGACTTTCACTAATTGAGAAATTGTGTCTTGATGGTAGTTTGGCTTGGGACTAAGCTGGGACTTGCACTGTGTGTTGTCCTTTATCTGTTTCTGTAATAAACTACACAACTGTGAGTAAAGTCTATGAGTCCTACAGTACACTTTGGGACAAATGACTGGTAGAAAAAGATGTTAGAGTATAGGAATTGGTATGACTGACCTAGTAGCTAATTTGGTACTGAGGATATCATTGATGTGGACTGTTTGCCTTTATGAAGTGGGTAGATTTTAAACCTGCCCAAACCCATATTACAACTGATCCTTTAACAATAAGATAACACTGATAAGACAAGGTTCATATATATTGTTCATATAAGGCTGCTGTGGGTCATATTCAACTAGATGACACATAGCAACAACAACAACATTTTATGTGGAGCCTAAAGTGACTCATAGCTGGCCTTCCAGTGAGTTTTAAAAGGCTGTAAATCCCATATGAAGAGAGAGTCATGTGTCTCTCTCTTCCACTTTCTCTCTCTCCTTGTTTGTGTTGTTATGTACTGATGAGTCACCTAAGACACAAAGAAAGCCTATGCATAACAGCTCTGAACAGTTATTACTGACTCAGTTTCATTGTATCAGACACATCTGCCCCTAATTCCCCAGTCACTGTGTGAATCCATCTCATCTAGGGTCTTCTTCCCTGTTCCTCTACCTTTCCCAGAATGATGTCCTTCTCCAAGGACTGGTCCTTCCTGGCAGCATACCCAAGTAATGTGACA
>NW_006399892.1:7799282-7800421 GCF_000299155.1 Elephantulus edwardii | reverse complement strand
ACCAAAAAGGAAAAACATAAGGCAGAAATCAGCAATTTAAGAAGCTGAAGATTTCAAATTGCAGCTTAGGAAGACAAAGCAAGGCATTATAATAAAAAGTGCTAAGAGCTGGAGTTTGAGATTCTAAAGGGATGAACTCACTCAGTATTTCTTAAACTAAAGGAACTGAAGAACACATTCAAGCCTCAAATTGCAATACTGAAGAATGCTATGGGCAGAATATTGAACTATCAAGAAAGCATCAAAACAATTTGAAAAGAGTACACAGAGTTACTGTACAAAAAGAAAAAAATGGTTGACACAGAAGGATTCCATAAAACAACTTGTGATAAAGGCGCAATCCTGATAAAGGAAAATTTCAAGCTGCTCCAAAGGAATAGGCAAAATACAAAGACCTGGAAATGAATGGAGTATCAATTGACATATTTCAGCAAACAGAGGCTACCCTGGACATGTTTACCAAATTGTGCCAAGACATCTGAAGGAAAACTACCTGGCCAACTGAGTGGAAGAAATTCATATTTATTCACATTGAAATAAAAGGTGATCTGGGAGACTGTGCAAATTATCCAACAATACCACTACTATTACACACAGGAAATGCTGAAGATTTTGCAAAATTCCAGAAGCAAGGGGATTGGGGGGGAAAGCAAGTTCTCAAGAGAACTACCAGAAATAAAAGAATATAAGAATACAAGAATACAAGCTAGCTTTAAAAGGAGCATGTGCTCTCTCTCTCATTGCTGTTGTTGTGTACCATCAAGTCAGAACTGACCTGTAGCTGACATCCCAGTGGGTTTTCAGAGGCAATTAATAGATTGGGAGGAGTAGCTGGTAGAGTCAAACCACATGTCTTTGGCATTGCAATTATTATGTACCATCATATATATTTGTATATAAAGGTAATGCATATTATTGTTAATGATATATATAGGTTGTTGTTGTTGTTTAATGCTATTGAGGAATAGGAGACTCATAGCGACCCTATGAAAGAACAGCCTGAGCACTGTTCGTAAATAGAGTTTCCAGAGGCAAGCCATTTTGGAAGTGGATGCCGCTCCTGCTTCCAGGCTTGATTTAGTCGGGAAGCTCCAGCCAACACTGTCCACCATGGGTGCCCATTACCACGACTGGCACAT
>NW_006399892.1:7794227-7796096 GCF_000299155.1 Elephantulus edwardii | reverse complement strand
ACCTGCCTCTGAAAACCCTCTAGAGGGTCAGTTTGGGTCAGTGCAGAGTTAACAGTAAATAGCAACAACAACATATCATATATAAAATTTGATTCAGTTACTGGATTAATCGGGACTAGTGTGTCAGAGACAATAAGTTTGACACAGAATAGAACAGGGTTTAGGGCTGCTGTTGTACATAAGGTCATAATGAGTCGCAGGCAACTCGACAGCACATAAAATCAAAAACAACTTATGTAATTATACTTATATATAATTATACATAACATGTCATATAGTATTAAGATTTCATTAATAAATACATATTTATATTTGTGTGTATATACAACATATTGATATTTGTGCACACATTTATACTTGTATATACACACATGCATATTTTGATAGATTTGTTAGTGTATGAGATAAATTTCAATCTTATTTTTCACTCGCTCATGGTCTCCTCAAAAGTAAAATTCAATAAAAATTGAGAACAGGCTTCAGTATCCAAGGACAAATTAAAAAGACAATTTTGACTTTCAAATTTTCACAACCCTCCATTTACATTTGCCAAATCTATTAGTTTTTTTTTCCCATCGCATCTGCGGTTAGGGACCTCTCTAAAGTACTCAAGAGCAACGGTGTCTCTCTGGAGACTAAGGTCCGCCTGATACAGGCCATGGTTTTTGCAATCATTGTTATGCATCAGAGAGTTGGACAATGACTAGGGAGGATAGAAGGAGAATTGACGCCTTTGAGCTGTGGTGTTGGAGAAGAGTATTGAATACAACATGGACTACCAAGAAAACAGCTTCATCATAGAGAGGATTAAACCAGGCTGCTCCTTGGAGGCAAGGATTCTGGGGCTTTGTCTGACCTACTTTGGACATGCTGTAACGAGAGACAGGTCTTTGGAGAGGGACATCATGCTGGGTAGACTGGAGGGACAGTGCAGGAGGGGAAGACCCTCTATGAGGTGAATTGATTCAGTGACTAGGATAATCGAAATGGGTGTGTCAGAGGCAATGAGATTGGCACAGGATAGAGAACTGTTCAGGGCTGTTGTACATAGGGTCGCTATGAGTCGCAAATGGCTCGACGGCACATAACAACAACAACAACAACAGCAACAACAACAACAACAACATTAGTTATTTAATGCTACGTAAAAATTATTCCCACTTTAGTAGATTTTTTTAAAAATCATCTTCTGTGAGTCAGAACTTTTGTTTGCGTTTAAATGGTAAATTCTTCTTCTAAAGCTCTGAAGAATCTGCAGTTAAGCTATTGGGTAGAGCTGCAAGCACTTTAAAGTTCAGGTGAGGCAGAAAATGCTTCTACAATCACTCACTTGACTATTGGAAGTCAGGTCATTAGATGTTATTTCTTGTGACTTGATCCTACTCAACAGGAAACTTGCAGAATGACTGATAAATTAGCATAAAATGAAAATTACAGCTTTAAAGTGCCCCAAATGGAAGTCACAACTTCTTTGTAATCTAATCTTGAAAGTAACATATTATTTCTTTAACCATATTAACTTTATTAAAATCATTAAATCAGAAGTGCACACAAAGTCTTTGAATTTCAAGTACATTTAGCTTTTAATCAAAAGTTTGGCTGTTTAAGACCAACCAGAGCTGTCTCATAAGAAGGTCCTAGGAATCTACTTCTTAAAGTCAACCATTGAAAATTATATGAAGGAAAGTTTTATTGATAGAAATGTGAAGTTTCCATGAGTAAAATCTGATGAAATTATGTTGTTGTTGTTGTTATATGCCATCGAGTCGTTTGTGACCCATAGCGACCCTATGTACAACAGCCCTAAACCCTGCTCTATCCTGTGCCAATCTCATTGCCTCTGACACACCCATCCCGATTACCCCAGTC
>NW_006399892.1:7787102-7794127 GCF_000299155.1 Elephantulus edwardii | reverse complement strand
AATCTCATTGCCTCTGACACACCCATCCCGATTACCCCAGTCACTGAATCAATCCACCTCATAGAGGGTCTTCCCCTCCTGCGCTGTCCCTCTCTCCACTCTGCCCAGCATTATGAACCTCTCCAAAGACCTGTCTCTCCTTAAAACATGTCCGAAAGTTAAAGCAGATGTTGACATTTTTACTCAATTTTATTCTCCCTCTTTAAATTACTAACATATTTTGGAAACATAAGTTCATTTATAGTGTTATCTTGCTTGCCTGACATTCATTGATCGTCTTTCCTCCCCCCTGTATTTGACCTCATTATTTTACTGAGCTAAACGGTCACCAATTGCTATTTTTCATTAAATTAAATACAGTTGTTGTTGTTGTTTTAATATTCTCTCAGTGAATAAAAACAAAATATTAAAATTATTTTCTTTTCAAATTTGCTGCTGTTAGATACTGTCGAGTTGAGTGTGACTCTTTGTAATCCTTTGAACCATTGATCTGAACCTAGCCCTATTCTGCATTATCTTCACATTCTGTCATGAACCGCATTCACTGTGGTAGTCACTGGGTCAATCTATCTCACAGAGAGTCTTCCTCTCTTCCACTAACCCTCTTTTCCACTAACCATCTATCTTTCTGATATTCTTTCCAGTGATATCCCATGATCAACATTCTATTCAATTCTTTCAGCTTGAGAAATTCTTAGCATGTTATTCCTTTAAAAAAATCCCACAGATAGAACTGTGTGAACATAAGTCTTTACAGAAACAGACTGCTTTACATATATTTTAATTTAACATATATTTTACTTATATATTAAATAAATATTTTCTTTAATTTTACTAAAAGTCCTATAAGAAGGGTACTATTCAAAATCTCTGTAAATGTTCAATAAATTTAATCAAATAACATTTAAAAAAAACAAAAGAAACACAAAAAAAACAAGCAAAACACAAAACATTTTGTGCTTTAAAGGATACTTTCAAGAAAGCAAGCAGAGAACCCACAGGATGAAAGAAAGTACTTACAAATCAGATATCTGATAACGCTATTTGTACAGGAAACTCTGGTGATGGTTCCATGGGGAACTGTGCTGCCCACCCAAAGGTATCACCTCTCTGACAGTTTGAAGCCACTGGTGGCTTTTCCAGAGAAAGATGGTCAGTCTCCTAAGTGAGTAATAGTCTCCAGAAAACAATGAGAGGGTCAGTAAGAGTTAGTTCTGACTTGATGAAAATGAGTTTTCTGAGTTTTTTATCCACAAGAAATAAGGCATTTTTACCGCTCACCACAAATGACAATCCAGTTTTAAAACTTGTCAAGGCACTTAAACAGAATTTTTTCCGAAGAAGGCATATAATAAACCAGCAATGAAATGTAAGTTTACTTATTAGTCATTTTGAGAAATAAGAATTAGAACCATTATGAGATACCATGTCTATCCATTATTGTTATGCACTGTTGAGTTGGTCTATGTTGTTCCCTTTTGGTTTTCTAACTCTAATTTCATGCAATTTCTGTTCAGCTACCTTTCCTCAGCATTCTATCCGCCTACTTTTGTTGTTGTTGTTGTTATGTGCCATTGAGTCATTTGTTGCTCTCAGTGACCCTATGTAAAGGAGCCCGAAACGCCATTCTATCCTGTGCCAACCTCACTGTCTCAAACACATTCATTCCCACCACTCCACTCACAGAATCAATCCATCTCATCGAGGGTCTTCCTCTCCTCTGCCGTCCCTCCACTCTCCCAAACATGATGTCCCTCTCCAAGGACCAGTCCCTCCTTGCAACATGCCCAAAGTACATCAGACAAAGTTTCAGAGTCCTTGACTCCAAGGAGCATTCTAGTTTCATCCTCTCCAGGACAAACCTAGCAGTCCATGGCATATTCAACACTCTTCTCCAGCACCACAACTCAAAGGCATCAATTCTCTTTCTATCATCCCTATTCACTGTCCAACTCTCCAATGCATAGCACGTAACTGCAAAGACAATAGCCTGGATCAGGCACATTTTTGTCTCCAGCCTGACGTCGTTGCACTTTAATACTCTTGAGAGGTCCCTCACAGCTGACTTTCCCAATGCAATTCATCTCCTGATTTCCTGGCTGCTGTTACCAAGAGTGTTGACTGTGGAGCCAAGCAAACGAAAACTGTTAACTATCTCAATCTCTTAACCATCCATACTGATGCTGCCAATTGGCCCTGTGGTGAGAATCTTTGTTTTCTTGATATTGAGCTTCAATCCATATTGAAGACTGCAGTCCTTGACCTTCTGCAGCAAGAGCTTCAGGTTCTCCTCAGTTTCAGCCAGCAGGGTTGTGTCATCTGCATAAAGCAGGTTGTTGACGATTCTTCCACCAATCCTGATGCCACATTCCTCCTCATACAGCCCAGCGTCTCAGATGATCTGTTCCGTATACAGATTGAAAAGATATGGAGACAAAATAAACCCCTGATGTACCTCTTTCTTGATTTTGAACCATCTAGTGTCTCCGTGCTCTGTTCTGACGACTGCCTCTTGGTCCAAGTATAGGTTTTGCATTAGAATGATCAAATGTTCTGGGTTTCCCATTCTTCTCAGAGTCAGCCATAGCGTGTTGTAATCCACAGTCAAAAGCTTTTGCGTAATTAATGAAGCACAGATAGACATTCTTCTGGTATTCTTTGCTTTCTGTCAAGATCCATTTTACATTAACTATTATATCCTTAGTACTGCAACCTCTTGTAAATCCAGCCTGCACATCTGGCAGTTCTCTGTTGACATATTGTTCCAAATGTTTTTGGATATTTTCAGCAGAATCTTGCTTGCATGTGATATCAATGATATTGTTCAATAATTTTCACACTCTGTCTGGTCACCTTTTTTTGGAATGGGAACAAATATCGATCTCTTCCAGTCAGTTGGCCAGCTGGCTGTCCTCCAAATTTCCTTGCACAACCAAGCACATCCAGGGAAGTGTCTGTTGAAATAAATGAATTTATATGCCGTCAACTCCTGGAGCCATCTTTTTTGCCAATTCCTTCATAGCAACTTGAACTTCCTCCTGCATCACTATAGGTTCTTGCTCATATGTTATTTCATGAAATCCCTCTGTGTCAGCCAATTCCTTCTGAAACAGTGACTCTGTGTACTCCTTCCATCTTCGTTTTATACATCCTGGATCATTCAACATTCTACCCAAACTATCCTTAAGTATTGCCACCCTTGGCTTGAATTTGTTTTTCAGCTCATTCAGCTTAAGAAATACTGAGAGAGTTCGGCCCTTTTGATTTGTGACTCCAGCTGTCTGCACATTTCATTATAGAATCTTGCTTTGTCGTCCCGAGCTGCCTTTTGAAATTTTCTATTCAGCTCTTCGATTTCTTGATTTCTTCTTTTAGCTTTGGCTTCTCGAGGCTCTAATGCAATACTCAGAGTCTCATCTGACATCCATCTTGGTCTTTTCTTCTTCTTTAGCCTTTGTAATGATCTTTTGCATTCTTCATGGATGATTTTCTTGATATCCTCCCAGAGCTCATTTGGTCTGTGCTCATTGGTGCTCAAAGCCTCAAACCTGTTCCTGAGATGGTTTTGAAATTTGGATGGGAGAGACTTAAGGTCAAATCTTGGTTTCCATGGACTTGACTTAATTTTCCTCAACTTCAGCTTGAATTTGCATATGAGTAGTTGGTGGTCCGTCCCACAATCAGCACTTTATTGAGCTTTTCCAGTGAATCTTTCCACAAATGTAATCGATTTGATTTTCCTATGCATAACATCAGGTGAAATCCATGTGTATAGCCTGCGTTTATGTTTCTTATAAAAGGTATTTGCAGTTAATAAATCATTGAATGTGCAGAACTCTATCATTCTATCTCTATCCTCATTTCTCTTACTGAGCCCATGTTTTCCAGCTACTGATACTTCTTCCCTGTTCCCAACGTTTGCATAACAGCAGCATAATATGGTCAGAATCAAAGGAATCCTGATTACTTGAGACTTAAGACATCACATCAGGAGCTGGTCAATGGGAGACGGGTGTCGAATGTTGTAAGCAAAAGTAGGAAGGGCTGGTGGTAGAGTAGGGAAAGGGTGGATTTAAAACAAATGAACAAACAAACAAACAAACAAAAAAAACCACCCACAAAACCCCAAAACCCAAAACCAACCAAACAGCTGGGTGGGCAGCAACATTGAATATTGGTCTTTCTAACTGGTAAATGTCTTTCATTTACTCTTTTCTGTGGAATGCTTGTCTGTCAGATACTATTATATATATTTAAAAATTGAGACAGACTAGGAAGAAGGATTGGCCATCCACTTCTGAAATTACAGGCCTTAGAAAACCCTATGTACAATAAGTGCACTTAAATTACCATTTTGACTAATAGACATGGAAATTGAAACTGAGATCTTAGAAATGGAAACACGGAGAAAGAGAGCTGTAAGGAGACACTAGTGATTGGAATGTGGAATGTGTGAAGCATGAATGAAGGAAAATTGGACATTGCTAACAAAGAAATGGAACGCATAAATATTGACAAACTAGGTATTGGAGAAATAAGATGGCTTGGTATGGGACTTTTTGAATCAGATGATTATGTGATTTACTATGCTGGGGATGAAAAGTTGAGAAAAAATGGGATTGATTTAATAATTAAAAAAATAATTTCTAGATCTATCCTGAAATAAAATGTGGTGAGCAACAGGATAATATCCATATGCATATAAGGAAGTCCAGTGAATACCACTATCATTCAAATATATGTACCAACAACCAGAGCCAAAGAAGAGGAAATAGAAGATTTTTACCAACTTTTGCAGTCAGAAATTGAACAAACATGCAATCAAGATTGAAATTCTTTAGCTTCTTTTAATTCCAATGTAAAGTTCAGTCTCTTTTGACATCCATTTTGATATTTTTCTCTTCCTTGTCTTTGTGGTCTTTTGATTTCTTTATGGTTTTCTTCTTGATGCCCAACTGCAACTCATCTGGAACTGTCATTAATGTCCAGTAGATAATATTCTAGAAAATTATATATAAAAATCTAATTTGCATTTGTGAATTGAATTTCAACTCTGATTTCCTGTGACAGAAAATTTTTATAAACCTTTTTGAATGTAAGAATCATCTTAAGCACATCTGTGATTAAGAGGATGGTATAGTACTAGGTAATGTTTAATTTTTATATATATACATTTTTATTAGTTGGAGTCACCCTGAGACAGCTAAGAACAGAACATAATTTTTATTATTACCAATACATTTTAATAATTTCATATATCACAGGAGTAATTTTTATATATGTAAAATTTATTGTGTAATTATTCACTACTCTTAAAATAAATTCTACTATCAAGCCTTTTACTTACAATGTGTCCCAACCTATATTTTTTCTTGTCTCCTAATTTGTTCTTTCCAGCATCTCTTTTCCAAAACCATTCACATTTATCAGGCTTTTTTTCCAATTGTGCTCTTACTACAGGTAAATCTCCTGAAAAACAACAACAAACACACACACACACACACACACACACACACACGAAAGTGTTCTAATTTTACAATGTAAAAAATTTTAATAACACTGTGCTTTAATCACATTTATTTTCCTCACATGTGCACAGTAAATATTTATATTCTGAATGCCAGGGTAATTAAACATTTTGGTTAAAGAGTCTCATTTTAACTATTTGCAATCAAAACTTTAGACAGCCAGTGAATATTAATTATTTAAATATATACCTTCATTCTCTTCCTAAGGTTTTCCTTTGATTTTATTAAGGGTACTTTTATTTTTTTTCATTACTTTAGGGATATATTATGTTATAATCTCTAATTGTTTGGCCACCTGCTGCAACAGTGGCCCACATTATAAAGATATTTGGTCATTAGTCCATACAGTTATTTCACGCATGAGAATTATCATTTTTAATTTGACAGCAGTGAGCTAACACCACAGCATGGGTTCAAAACTACCACCTCCAAAGAGCAATAAAGAGAGTTGACTAAGTTGATTAAGACAATAAAACTATCAGAACTGCTTCAGGGCTAACAAAAATGCTTACACCAACTCATACTGTTTATAATTGCTAGTATTTTTTTCCTATTTTTCTTAATGACAATAACACAAGCTACTAATTCAGATTGTAAATTAAAATGTACATAAAATGATAATATAGTACATAAATTTTAAAAATCACCTTCTGAAACTTTAATAATAAAAATATTTTAATGTAGAATGCACAATGATAAGGTATTTAGCTGAGTATATTAAGGTAGCAGTCATTCAGTTTTCCGAATAAGGCTACCAAGACTATTAGGATCACAAATGCAAATGAAATGAAAATGTAATTCCTTTTTAGAAATATTTAAGTTATGGAAATCCCTTTTACCCTTTCAGTTTAAATGTAGCTATCTAAAATTATACTTTCTTTTGATAACATCCAGAAAACAGGAAGTTTGTGGTTATCTAATGAATACAAGCTATACAAACAATTAAATGATTCAATTTGAGGGAGAAACTGACATTTCTCATTAAAATTGTGGTTAAAGGTTAATGCAATTTTGATTGACTATTGTTTATTATTTATCTTTTTCAATTCTAATTTTCAGTTTATTATTTTTATTTTGAATAAGGAAAATTGTTAACACAGCACCAAATTTACAGGCATAATCTATGACTAATTGACTACAAAAATTACATGAAGCATCTTTTGTCCTATATAACTAAACATATTTGGAGCTTGTTGATTTTTCTTCTTTCATCCCCCCTTCTCTGTAAAATGGGATAGCTTTATAATCAATATAATGGTAAGAATATTGTAGTTGTAAGAAGCAACTAATGTGCAATTTCTGGAAGTTATTATTCTAACATAAAATCACATTATTTTTATTGTGAAGAAAATGCCATCATTTGTAAAGGAGTAATTCTTAAAGTAATTCGCATTGGCCTTCATTTTTTAACATGACTTTTAATATTGGTTGAATTAAATTCACTTGGAGAGTATTTTAAAGACCTGAGTGCATTCAGACCAATCTACCCAGAGCGTA
>NW_006399892.1:7779139-7787002 GCF_000299155.1 Elephantulus edwardii | reverse complement strand
ATATACACATATATACCTACATACACACACGTATATTCATATATACACATATATTATACACACACATATAAATACACATATACACACACACACATATATAAATACACACACACACACAGAGCTTTGGTGGCCTAGTGGCAAGAAACTGTGCTGGAATCCTGAAGGCACAGGATTCGAGGCCACCACCAGCTTCTCTGTGGAAGAAGGATGGGAAATCTCCTCCTGTGCAATTAACTGCCTTTGAAAACCCACCAGAGGGTCTGCTATGGGTCGGTTCCAAATTGACAGTAAACAACAACAACATATATAAAATATTTAATTTCAATTTTGAGGTTACTGAAAGTTTACACAAAAGTTAGATATAAATGTTAGACCATCTATCTATCTATGGTCAACTGATTTTTGACAAGGAGATGAAATCTGTGAAGTGAGGAAAAAACCAGCCTTTTCAATAAATGGTGTTGGGAAAATTGGAAAATCATTTGCAGAAAAATCAATCAAGACCCACACTTCACACATACACAAGAACCAACTCAAAGTGGATCAAGGACCTAGGAGTAAAATCAAGGAGTATAAACTAATCAGAGAAAAGATTGGAAGAACTCTAGGTGCCCTAATCCACACCATGAACAGTCTTTCAAGCATCTTGAAAAACCTACAATCAGGAGAGGATGTAATAGATGAATGGGACCTTCTAAGAAGCAAATTCCCATTCATATCCAAAAACTTCTCCAACAGGGTAAAAAGGAAAGCCAGATGAGGAAAGAATAATTGGTAATGACATGTCTGATGAGAGATGTATATCTAGAATTTATAGAATACTTAAGCACCACAACAAGATAAACAATGCAGTCACAAAATGGGCACAGGATCTGAACAGACACTTCACCAAAGAAGACATTCAGGTGGCCAACAAACACATGAAGAAATGTTGAAAATCGCTAGCTCTAACAGAAATGCAAATCAAAACAACTATGTGATATCAACTCACCCAAAGAAATTGGAACACTTATTCACTGTTGGTGGTCATGTAAATTGGTGTGACCACTCTGGAAGGCAGTATAGAACTTTTTCAAAAAGCCGGAAATACAAATACTATTTGACTCAGTAATTCCAGTACTGAGAAAATACCCTAAAGGAACCATACCTGCCACCTAAGCAGATATATGCACACCCATGTTTATTGGTACGTTGTTCACAATAGCAGAGATGAAAACACTCCAAGTGCCATCAACAACAGAATAGATAGAGAAGGTATATTCACACATAGAAATACTATGAAGTACTAAAAAACAAGAAACCCATGAAATATTATACAAAATGGGTTATGCTGAGTGAAATATCTCAGGCACAATAGGACAAATAATGCATAATGCCTCTGTTATAAAACAAGACTGACATCAGGGTTGTGGAGGTACTAAGAAAAGAGGGGATAAAAAATTCAATTTTCATTCATTCATTGTTGCATATTTTTACTCCCTCTATTTTCCTCCCTTCAGCCTCCCCCAGTTCACTTATTTTGTCTTCTTAAATACTCATTTATTGTTGCATAATTACTTCCCTCCTTCCCCTCCACCTGGTTTTCTTTACAGTTACTGAGGGCAATGTAGACATCAATAGTTTAGAAGCTGCTTAGTTGATTCAGTTGAGGAACAAAATCTTTTAGGTAATGTATTTTACTTAGACTTTTGTACTTTAATACCTGCCACAGTTAAGAAGTCCTGGTTGGTATCATCAACATGTATAGATTAGAATCACACGGAAGGGTCACCATCAGTTAGAATTGACTTGATGTCCGTCAGGGGATTTGAGTTTGTACTGATATTAACACATTGATTTCAAATGAATTTTGATAAAATGTAATTTGAATTAAATTATTTAAATATGAGACATTTATCTTTTTTTGTTCTCTTATTCAAACTTGCTTTTAATGCTCATTTTACAACTGAATGAAAAAATCATCTTTATTTCTTTGTTCAGCTTTAATTTCTATAATTTACACATTTTCCTGTTTTCAACAATAGAACAAAGATCCCTAGACATTTACATCAATTTACATCAATGATCTGATTAGCCTTGATGCAACTAGATACTTCGATTTTCACATTAACATTTTTCACATGTCCTTAAAATGTGAGATGTCTTTGAAGTAGGTGAGGCTGGTTGAGACATCTGTCAACTAACTCATAGACTTTTTTTTGCGTAACAGGGTAAAATCCACTTCTTTGCACACAGGTTGGATTAAGCGAAAATTGTGTCCTTTCTTTTTTGAAGTGTTCGTTTCTCTAGGGTAACTAGGAGTGAGTCCAGCTGAGCGTGGGTGAATTCAAAGCCTACATTCAGCTGAGGCCAGAGTTCTTGCTGGAATTACAAGACCAAATCTAGCAATAAAAAGTTTTAGCTTACCTTTTAAGGACAGGAATTGTGGAAACTAATTCTGCTTCGTGATTTGCATCACAATTTGGAAGCAGGCATTTAAAATGTCAGGTATTCGTGATGGAGCTCCTTACTTTTGTAATGAGACATAAAGCTAAATTCTCTGGTGAACTGGGGATAAGGATCTGTGCTGCAGTTGCAAAGGCTCTCGGTACAAATCTGTCAGCTTCTCTGCAGGAGAAGGATCGACAGCCTCCCCTCATGATTATTGCCCTGACAATTTGTCAAAGGGTCAGTTATAGGTTCGTTTCAACTAAATGATACCCAACAACAACAATGCTAAATTCCACAGTCAAGAATTTCTTTAAGGAGGAATTTATTATAAAATTTTCTTTAATATTGTCAATAGAATTTTCCGTCTTAGACTAGAAATATTCCTAGTTAGGAAAAAGTTATGTTTTAATCCTTAAAGTTAGCAATGAGAAATGGAATTACATATTGTTGTTGTTATGTGCTATTGGGTTGCCTTTGATTCAGAGCGATGCTATGTACAACAGCCCCGTCCTCAACCTGTCTTACAGATTCTATCACACCAACCCTCGCTGCTCCAGTAACTGTATCAGTTAAGCTCATCTGAGGTCTTCCTCTCTTAAGCTATCTTTCCACCCTTCTGGGCATAATGTCCTTCTTTAAGGACTGGTTCTCCTGACCATGTGCCCAAGGTATGTGAAATGGAGCTTCAAAATCCAAGCCAAATGATCTGTTCTGTATATAGATTAAAAAGTATGTTAAAAGGATGCATCCCTCACCCACTCCTTCCTGATTTTGAACCATACAGTGTTTACATACTTTGTTCTGAGTGCTGATTCCTGGTCCAATTATAGATTTCACATAAGCCAAATCGTATTTTCTGGGATTCCCATTTTCCTCAAAGTTAGCCACAATTGTAATTCTCACAGTCAGTGAAATACAGATAGACATTCTTCTGGTACTGTGCTTTCTGCCAAGATCCTTCTGACATTGGCAATAATTTTTCTAATGCAATAAACTCTTCTAAACCCAGCTTCTATTTCTGATAGTTCTCTGTCAATGTACTGTTCCAGTCGTTTCTGGATAATCTTCTGCAGAATATTATTAGTGTGTGATATTAGTGGTATTTTTTTATAATGTTTACACTCTGCTGGGTTACCTTATTCTGAAATGGGATTAAATATTGATCTTTTCAAGTCAGTTGGCCAGGTAGTTGCATATTGTTGTTGTTAGGTGCCATCAAGTCGCGTATGACTCATAAAAACCCTATGAACAAAAGACCTGAACCTATTCTTGTCCTGCGCCATCCTCCTACTTCCTGACACAGACAAGCTCACTGAAGCGGTCACCTTGTCAGTCACCTGGTTGAAGGTCTTCCTCTTCTTCACTGACCCTCCACACCTTCCAAACATCATGTCCCTCTCCACAGAATAACCCCTCCTAGCAATATGTCCAAAGTATGTGAGGTAACGCCTTATCATTTGTGCCTCCAAAGAGCACTCTGGCTGCACCTACTCCAAGTTATATTCATATTCTTGGATCACCGCACCTCAAAGGCATCGTTTCTTTTTCTGTCATCCTTATAAATTGTCCAGGTCTCAGATGCATAGCAAGTAATCGGAAAGACTACGGCCTGAATCAGATGCACCATAGTCCTCAAGCTGACATAACTACCCTTCTATAATTTTGAAAGGTCACTAACTGACGATTTTCTCAGTGCAATGTATCTCCTTATTTCCTGACTGCTTGTATCAAGGATGTTAATTATGGATACAATCAAGATTAAGCTCTTGACAGTTTCAGTCTCCTCGCCATCCATCATGACACTGCCTATTGGTCCAATGGTAAGAATCTTTTGTTTTCTTGATATTGAGACACAATCCATATTGAAGTCTTCATTCCTTTATCTTCTGCAACAAATGATGCAAATCTTCCTCACTTTTAGCAAGCAAGGTTGTGCCATCTGCATACTGCAAGTTATTAATGAGTCTATCTCAAAATCTGATGCCATATTCCTTTTCATTGAGTCTAGCTTTTTGGAAAATTTGAGGAGAAGTGTGGCGTCAGGATTGGTGGAAGATCTATCAAAAATCAGCGTTATGCAGATGACACAACCCTGCTTGCTGAAACTGAGGAGGACCTGAAGCGCTTGCTGCAGAGAGTCAAGGACTGCAGCCTCCAATATGTACTGAGGCTCAATGTCAAGAAGACAAGGATTCTCACCACTGGGCCAATTGGCAGCATCAGGATGGATGGTGAAGAGATTAAGACTGATTGTTCACAGCTTTAGTTTACTTGACTCCACAGTCAACACTCTTGGACCAGCAGCCAGGAAATTAAAACACATATTGCAATCAGAAATTCTGCTGTTAGGGACCTCTCCAAAGTATTGAAGAGCAATGGTGTCTCTCTGGAGACTAAGGTGCATCTAACACAGGCCATGGTCTTTGCAATCACTTGTTATGCATCAGAGAGTTGGAAAATGACTAGGGAGGACAGAAGGAGAATTGATGCCTTTGAGCTGTTGTGCTGGAGAAGCGTATTGAGGGTACCATGGACTGCTAGGAAAACAAACAGATTCATCCTGGAAAGGGTTAAACCGGGTGGATCCTTGGAGGCAAGGATTCTGAGGCTTCGTGTGACATACTTTGGTCATGTTGTGAGGAGACACCGGTCCTCGGAGAGGGACATCATGCTTGGTAGGGTGGAGGGACAGCGCCGGAGGGGAAGACCCTCAATGAGGTGGATCGATTCAGTGACTAGGGTAACTGGGATGGGTGTATCAGAGACAGTGCGATTGGCACAGAACAGAGCAGATTTTAGGGCTGTTGTACATACGGTCACTATGAGTGGCAAGCAACTCGACAGCACATAACAACAACACATAGATTTTACAGGTATGGAGATAGACACATCCCGAACACACTCCCTTCCCAATTCCAAACCACAGAATTCTGTTCTGTTCACACAACAGCCTCCTTATCCAGGTATAGGATAATATAGAATAGTATAAAATAGAATAATATAGTATAGGATAGTGCAGGAATGGAATAATACAGGATAATATACATACATATACAAGGAAGACCCATTATCATGGCTATTATTCAAGTATATGCGCCTATATCTAGTACCAAAGAGGAAGAAATTGAGAATTTTTGCCTAATTTTGCAGTTTGAAATTGACCAAATATGCAATCAGGATGGGTTAATGATAATTGGTGACTGGAATGAAAATGTAGGAAACAGTAAAGAAGGAACAGTAGTTGGAAAATATGGGCTTGGTGATAGAAATTAGGCTGGAAATAGAATGATTGCATTTTCTATTTATAATGATTTACCCATTGCAAATACTTTTTCAAAGAGACCACTTAGTTGCATAGAGATAAAATTAATTTAAAAATTATAATAAAAAGAAAACTAATTTACTAAAAATATTCAGTATATGCAATATTGTAATAAATTGTGGTCACTAATGCTATAAATTTTAGAAGCAGGAGTGGCATCCACTTTTTAAGCAACGTGCCTCCAGAAACTCTATAAACTTTGATAAATATTAATAGTTGTGGAAAGGCTTCAGGCGTTTTGATTATAGGGCCACTATGAGGCATGCGTGACTCAAAAGCAATCAACAACAGCAGCAACAATAGTATAAAAACTCTGGTAGTATAGTGTTAAAGAACTGCAATGCAACCCAAGGGTGTATGGTTCAAACCTACCAGCTGCTTCCTAAGAGAAAGATGGGCAGTCTCGTCCAGTGTCATTAATTGCCTCTGAAAACCTGCTGAAGCATCAGCTATGGGTTAATTCTGGCTCAATGGTACATAACAACAACAACAACATTATAGAAAGGGAGCCTTCCTGGCCTAGTGATAAGGAGTTGTGTTACTAACCCAAAGGTATGAGGATCAAACCCACCAACTGCTTCATGAGAAGATGATGAGAAGTCTCCTCCTGCACAACTTACAGTCCCTGTAAAGCCACTAGCAGGTCAGCTGTACCTTAGTTCTGACAGCAACAGCGCATGGCAACAATAGCAGCAACAAAGTTAAAATGTAAGTAAGTATTCTCCTGGGTTATTTTCATAGTGGGTGCAGAGGCATAAATAACTAAATAATTACAACCAAGGGGATGATATGTTAAATTCTGTTAGACAATTTTAAAATGTCCTACTTACTCTTAGGAATATATTTATTACTTTTAAAATAAGTATGTAGTTTTATTATATATTGTTGTTGCGTACTATGGTGTCAGAACTGACTCATAGGTTACCCTCTCACAGGTTTTCAGAGAGAGTTAATCACATGTGAGGAGATTGCCTAACCTTCAACCACTGAGCAGCTGGTGGCCTTGAACCAGGCAATTTAGGGATTAGAGCACAGCTTCAAGCCACTATGTCAACAGAGATCCCTACGGAACTGTGGACTTATTGAGAATCATTTTCTTACTAAAAATAATTTAAAAAATCAAGAAAGTGATAATAAGCTGTTATCTTTCCCCCTCCCCAAATTGTGGCAATAGATTATATTTACTTTCTCAACATTTATCTTGGTCTTTTTTCAACGCTCTATAGTGCAAGCACTATAGAGAGGTCTCAGATAGAGTAAATAAAACAAATGAAATAATTTTCGCAGTCAATGCTCATTTTGCAGTAGAAATTCAGCATCTGATTAAAATAGGTCATGTTCCCTTTTTAATGTGACCAATTCATACAAGTGATATGTTTTCATTGCTGTGTAAGATTTTAACTTAACACTATGTGAGGGTGGAGAGACAGTGTAGGAGAGGAAGACCCTCAACGAGATGGATTGATTCAACCACTGAGGTAATGGGGATAGGTGTGTCAGACACAATAAGACTGGCAGGGGATACAGACAGCAGGGTTAGGGCTGTTGTACATAGGTCACAATGAGTCGCAGGCAACTCAACAGCACATAAAAACAACAACAACAACAAAAATAACAATAACACACTGTTATGGGCCCCATCTCACAAGATCAAAATCTCTATGAGGACGAATGTGGTGTCAGGATTGGTGGAAGATCTATCAACAATCTGCATTATGTAGATGACACAACCCTGCTTGCTGAAACTGAGGACGACCTGAAGCACTTGCTACAGAGGGTCAAGGACTGCAGCCTCCAGTATGGATTGAGGCTCAATGTCAAGAAGACAAAGATTCTCACCACTGGGTCAATTGGCAGCATCAGGATGGATGGTGAAGAGATTGACATTGTTCACAGTTTTAGTTTGCTTGGCTCCACAGTCAACACTCTCGGCACCAGCAGCCAGGAAATTAAAAGACATATTTCCATGGGAAAGTCTGCTGTTAGGGACCTCTCCAAAGTACTGAAGAGCAATAGTGTCTCTCTGGAGACTGAGGTGTATCTGATACAGGCCATGGTCTTTGCAATCACTTGTTATGCATCAGAGAGTTGGACAGTGACTAGGAAGGATA
>NW_006399892.1:7768735-7773529 GCF_000299155.1 Elephantulus edwardii | reverse complement strand
GGTTAAACCCGGTTGCTCCTTGGAGGCAAGGATTCTGAGGCTCCATCTAACATACTTTGGACATGTTGTGAGGAGAGACTGGTCCTTAGAGAGGGACATCATTCTTGGGAGGGTGGAGGGACGGCGCAGGAGAGGAAGGCCCTCTATGAGGTGGATTGATTCAGTCCGGAATAATTGGGATGGGAGTGTCAGAGACAGTGCGACTGGCACAGGACAGAGCAGAGTTTTGGGCTGTTGTACATAGGGTCGCTATGAATCACAGGCGACTTGACAGCACATAACAACAACAGTCCTTGACCTTCTCCTGGAAGTGCTTCAAGTCCTCTTTCGTTTCAGCAAGCAAGGTTGTGTCATCTTCATAGCATAAATAATGCCTCATTCTTCCTCATAATGCCCTGCTTCCTAAATGATCTGTTCTGAATATAGACCAAAAAGTTATGGACACAGGACGCATTACTGATGCACTCCTTTCCTGAGTTTGAACCATGCAGTGTTTTGCTTCTTTGTTGTTAAGACTGCTTCCCTTGTCCAAGAATAATTTTTGCATAAGCACAAGTGTTCTGGAACTTGCATTTTCCTCAAGGTTAGCCACAATGTGTTGTGATCTGCACAGTCAAATGTCTTTGCATCCTCAATGAAAGGGATAGACATTTCTTTGGCACTCTTTGCTTTCTACATAGATCCATATGACATTGGAAAAACATCCTTTTTGTGCCACGACCTCTTCCAAACCCAGCTTGTACTCTGTCAAGGTACTGTTCCAGTCATTTCTGGATAATCATTAGAAGAATTTTGCTGTTGTTTGATATTTGTGATATTTTTGATAATTTCTGCATTCTGTCAGTTCACCTTTTTTTTTTTTTAAAAAAAAAAAAAAGAGAATAAATATGGATCTTTTCCAGGCAGTTTTTCCCATTTTGGGCTTTTCTTCTTCATTTTTTGTGGTAGCCTATTGCAGTCTTCATGGACGTAATTCTTGGTTTCTTCCCACACATCATCTGGTCTTCATTCAAGTCCTCAAACCTATATCTGAATGGGATTTTAAATTCAATGGGGAATAGACTCAAGATAAAGTTTTGATTCCTGTGGATATGATTTAACTTTCTTTAGCTTTAGTTTGAACTTGCATATGAGCAATTGATGGTCTGTTCCACAATCAGCACCTGGCCTACTTTTCATCCTTGATCCTGAACTTCTCCAACATTTCCTCCCACAGATGTAATTGATCTGATTCCTCTACAAACCATCAGGTGAAATCCATGTGTATAGCCTGCATTTATGTTTCTTATAAAAGGCATTTGATATGAAATCATTGATTGTGCAGAATTCTGTCATTCTATCTCCAGTTCATTTCTGCCACTTAGTCCATCTTTTCCAATGACTGACCCTTTTTTCCTGTTTCCCAATTTTCACATTCCATTCACCCATTATTATTAATGCATCTTGGTTACATGTTTTTACATGTCATCAGCCTTTTTCTCACGGAGGCCCAAGAGTATTCTGTAAACTTTTGTTATAAAACTTTTGTTTGAGATGGTATCACCAAATATTTGTTCCCAATCTGCCCAGTCTGTAGATTTTCTTTTCACACTGTTGGAAGAAAGGTTTTGATGCATATGTGAATTTAATTTTTAGAAGCTTGCATTCATCAATTTTATCTTCTCCAGATTGTGCATTTCTGGCTGGATTTGATAATCTCTTTACATCTTGGACTAGCACTAAGCTTGATTCCACTTTGTCTCTTAAGAACTTTATGGTTTTGGGCTTTACTCCCATGTTTCAGATCCACCTTGAGTTGACTTTTGTGTATAGTGTGAGATGTGGATCATGTTTCAGCTTTCTGAAGGTGGAAGCCTAGTTTTGGCACCACCATTTGTTGAAGAGATTATCATTTTCCCATTTGATATCTTTGATTTCCTGTCGAATATCAGTTGACCATAGATACCTGGGTCTATTTCTGTGTTCTCAATTCTGTTCCATTGATCTATGTGCCTGTCGTTGTACCAGCAGCATGCTGTTTTGGTTATTACTGCTGTGTAGTAGGTTTTGAGGTCAGGGTATGCTATGCCTCTGACCTCATTTTTGTTTCTCAGAAGTGTTTTGTTTATTCAGGGTTTCTTGATTCTCCAAATAAATTTAATAATTCCACTTTCAATGTCCTTGAAAAGTGAATTTGGTATCTAGATTGGGATTTTTTTTAAACATGTAAATTGCTTTTGGTAGAATTGTCATTTTCATGAAATTGAGTCTTCCTATCCATGAACAGGGCACATTTTTTGAGTCTTTCTCTCCATGAACAGGGAACATTTTTTTCCATTTCTTTAGGTCTTTTATCATGTCTTGTAGAAATTATCTGCAGTTTACCAGGTGGATGAAAGACACTTCCCTTACAGAATTAACAATACACTCACTGCCCCCTCACCTAAGAACGTGTGTCTTGTTTCTTTCCTTTCCCTGCTACATAGGCATTCCTTGCACACTCACCTATCCAGTCCAGCCATCCCTTCCACAGTCAACCCTTGGTATGATAGCTTAGTCCACAAGTCACTTCTGTGATGTCTTGCACTACACACTGTTACTGGTCTCTCACACTGTTTTCTGTCTTCATTTTTAGGAGGATTTAAGTCCAAGCCCCATGTATCAACCTCAGGGAAAGATTTTTGCCTGAGGCAGTTCTGAGGAAATGTTCTTGCCACTTGACTTCTGCTAAGTTTTGCAACATAGTGTCTCTGTTTACATTGCTATCACAATGAGATAATTTCTAAGGTTAGGACAGGTCTCTTCTAGATTTGATATGGTGGGGGTGGGGAGGTAGGGTTGGCCTGAGAAATGAAGGCCCTTGGACCTGACACAGGCTTGGGACTGAATGTCCTGTCCCGAAAGTCTGATGAAGCTGGTGGAGTTCTGGGAGAATGGGCATTGCCTGATTAAGAAAACTATAGGGAAATCTCTATGGGGTTCCTGACAGTGAGTTAGGAGGGTAAAGGTTAAAACTCAGACCATAGATGGTAGTCGACTTTTAATATCTTCCCAGATATTTCCAGTTAGACATAATATTATGTTTTCTGACTAGGAAAAAGCAACCAATTTTTCAAAGAATGTGTTTTTATTAATTCAATCAATAAGTGTCTATTGACAAACTATTATAAGGTATAGGTAAAACTCACCCCCCCTCAAGTAACTCTGAATCTCCATTGGGTTACTAAGGTTATAATCTTTTACAAGAAAATACTTCTCATCATATTCCCAGTACTGGAATTGAATCTCTAATACTTCCATTAGCAGCCAAACATGTTACACATTCTGCCACTATTGTTGTTGTTGCTGTTTTACGTGTCATCAACTTGAATATGACTTACAGTAACCCTATAACATCAGACTTGAACCCTTTCCGGTCCTGGGCCATCCACATTTTTGCTATACTAGAGACACCGTATAACTTTGGAGGAAAGGATGGTGAAGCTTTGTCTCACTTACAAGTAACTTTGACTTTCCTTTGGGTTTCTCTTAGCATTCCATGTGATATTGCTATAACAACTCAAAGGAATGGATTCTTCCCTGTTGTGTTGTTCACTATTTGAGTCCCAGATGCATGGCATGTAATTAAAAAGATCATAAAGTGGATCAGGTACACCTTAGTCTTTGAACCAACACTTTGGGACTGCCCCTGCCTATAGACTTTTCCAGTGTATTATGTCTTTTAATTTCCTGACTGCTGGTACTATGGTTATTGATTATGGATCCAAGTAAGGTGAAATCATAGACAATTTCTATCTGTTTTCCACCTATCAAGACGTTGCCTATTGGCCTGGTGGTTAGAATTTTTGTGTTATTGAAGTTGAGATGTAATCCATATTGAAGGCCATATAGTTCTTGATCTTTTACAGCAAGTGTTTCGAGTCCTCCTCATTTTCAGCAAGCAGGGTGGTGTCAGCTATATAATGCACATTGTTGATAAGTCTTCCTCCAATCCTGATGCCAAATTCTTCTTCATATAGTTCAATTTTTCAAATAATTTGTTCAACATTAAGATTAAACAGATATGCAGAAAGGATAACAGTACTGATGCAAAGCTTTCTTAATTTTAGTTAACGCAATTTTCCCTTTTTGTGTTCCCACAGCAGCTTTCTAATCTAGATATATTTTTCACATAAATGCAACTAAGTGATGAACACATACGTTTACTGAGCTTGACTGACACTGACTACTTTAAATCAATCTTATCATTTCCTTCCTCAGATATTGATACCACATTCTCCTTCACAGAGTCCAGCTTTGTGAATAATTTGCTCAGCACAAAGATTTAATAGGAATAGAGAAAAAAATACAACCTTGATGAACACTTTTCTTAATTTTAAACAATATAATATTCTCCTGCTCTGATTATACATCAGCCTACTAGTCTAGGTAGAGTGTCAGATGAGCACAACTAAGGTATGTTTATTATTCTCATTCTTCTCAATAATTCACACAGTCAAATGGTTTTGCATAGTCAACAAAACATAAAAAAGATATTCTTTTGGTATGCTTTACTTTCAGCCAGGATCCATCTGACATCAGTTATGATATCCCTGGCACCACAATTTCTTCTAAATCCTTCTTGAACCCGTGGTAATTCCCTATTTATATATTGTTCTAGGCATTTTTTCCCATTATCTTGAGTAGTATTTATTTTGTATGAGATATTTGAAGATGACACAACCTTGCTCGCTGAAACTGAGGAGGACCTCATGCACTTACTGCAGAGGGTCAAGGACTGCAGCCTTCAGTATGGACTGAGGCTCAATGTCAAGA
>NW_006399892.1:7764745-7768635 GCF_000299155.1 Elephantulus edwardii | reverse complement strand
ATTAAAGTTCAGTGTGTTCAAGAAGGTATGTATCGTGTTTTGGGTTTTTTTTTTAATTAGTGGATTTTTTATTACTGATTTTGTTTGTTTGTTTTAAATGGAAGGTTCCTAGGTGGCCCTGACTCAAGTGGGCATGACCAGGGGACAGGAGTATGGGAACCAGCTGGGGAGAGGTCATCTCCACAACATTCCATTTATACACAGAAGTAAACAGACAAGCACAGAGTCACTAATGCGGTTAGAAATTTGCATCCTGGAAATGGAAAGGAACAGGTAGGGAGTGGAGATGTCCTTAAAAAAATAAAGGTACCCCTTAAACTGGGGTTCCTGGGGGAATTTGGTCTGTTTCCCAATAGGAATCAGAAGATCAAAAGCAACTTGGCAGGGTCAGAACTATCAGGGGAGGGGGAGGAGGAAGGTCTAGGGTTTGGAGGGACTGTTTGGCAACTGGGGTGGAGGGATTGTCCTCCCCCCTGGTGAGATCCCCCCAGCCTCTCAGATCTGGCAGGAAGGGGGCAGCCTGAAGCCCACAAGGGCAGGTCTGAGGCTGCCAGATGCTCCAGGCAGGGGGCTGAAGGGGCTCACAAGGGCTTGCCCTCCAGGGAGATGACAGCACTGTCCCCAGTTTCTCTGCCAGAGTGCCCAGGTCCTTGACCTCCTCAAAGCAGTTTGCTTGCAATTCATGCTTGATCCCTGTCAGCTTCTTCTTGATGGCATCCTTGGAGCTAGCATAGATCTTTTTGCTCTTAAGGGGTGCACACTCAGGGGCCCAAAAGATAAACACCAAGTCTTCCTTCCTGCTCTCCTTGGTCTCATAGGTTGCATCATACAGGGCATAGCAGCAGTCTATGTCTGGCAGCATCTCCACAAAGGTGGCATAGGGGTCCTCCACAGTCTGGCCAACATCCCCAACCAGAATCTCCTTGTCCTCTTCCAGGATGATGTTCTTCTTCTCCTTGCTCAGGCAAATGGCCTTCTTGCGCTTCTTCACCTCCTCTGATTTCGATGATTTGTGCACCTTCATGTCATTGAACACCTTGATGACACCATCAGAGACAGCAAGATCAGAGGCCATGTTTCTGGAAGCAAAAGAGATATAGCAAAGGGAGCGAGAGAAGACAAGAGCCACCAGCTACTGCCTGGATCCGACCGGAATGTATAGTTTTAGGATCAGACAATACAAGCAGAAAATCACTTCAAGCTTTGGTCGTATTACCAATAGCTGGAAGACTATACTTGTATTCACCACTGAAATGTGAAAAGTATTCCAAATGAGTATAAGTGGAAAACAGGAGCATTCCTTTTCCTAAGTTCCCTTTTTCTCTTTCTTACTGTAACAATTTAGCTTCTCTAAATTAAAGTTTTATTGTTTTTCACTTACTGCAAAAACTTTCAAACAGATGGTGGCTAAGAAAATAATTAAACTGGAAAATCATACCCTTGTTGGAAAGCAAATATTAAAATTTGTATTCCATATTGACTTGAAACAGACATGAATGTCTGTCCAGACTTTGAAAATCTGAAAAACAAACTATTGGCATATATAGCAGATTTATATAAAGATACATGTTCTAATTTTTTCCAGGTTTGAGATTATTTATTTTGTCTCTAAATTTGAGATTATCATAGTGGAATCTTTCTTAAGCATCCTCTTTTTACAGTTTCTGTTTTCTAATGAATCTCGCATACATATTGTCAAACTCAGTGAAGTTAAAATCAAACTCAAGATTAATACTACCTTGTTGGTGTTGTTGATTGCCTTCTAGTCAAACATGACTCATAGTCACTCTATGAACAAAAGGCATGAAGCCCCTCTACAACTATCAACATTTATCAAAGTTCATAGAGCTTCTGGAGGCAAGCTGTTTAGGAAGGGTATGTCACTCCAGCTTTCTTATGAATCTTAAATTTATCTTTCAAAATCTATTTTGCAAGTTTTATTATTTTCTAATAATGTTATCCAAAATACTGAAGAGTAGTGATGTCAGTCTGGAGACAAAGGTGCACGTGATACAGGCCATGGTCTTTGCAATCACTTGTTATGCATCAGAGAGCTGGACAATGACTAGGTATGGTAGAAGGGGAATTGATTCCTTTGAGCTGTGGTGCTGGAGAAGAGTATTGAATATACTATGAAGTGCCAGGAGAACAAACAAGTTCATCCTGGATAGGGTGACCGGGGTGCTCCTTGGAGGCAAGGATTCTGAAGCTTTGTCTGACATTGTTTGGACATGTTGGAAGGAGGGACAGGTCCTTGGAGAGGGACATTATGCTTGGGAGAGTGGAGAGACAACATAGGAGAGGAAGACCTTTGATGAGATGGATTGATTCAGTGACTAGGGTAATTGGGGTAGGTGTGTTGGAGAGGAGATTAGTGAGATTGGAACAGGATAGAGCAGGGTTTAGGGCTGTTGTACATAGAGTCGCTATGAGTAACAGGTGACTCTTCAGTACATAACAACAACAACAGCAGCAATACTGTTGTTAAGTGACAGCAAGTTGACTATGATTCACACTGACTCTATGAACAAGGGATATAAACCCTGCCCAAACTTGTGCCATTCTCTGATATTATAAACACTGATATACTTGAAAACATCATACCTGATTTGCTTGAACCATTGTTCCACTTACTGTTTCAATTCATCTTTTTGAAAATCTTTGTCTTTAATGTTGACTCCCTGCATTTCCAAGCATGATGTTCTTTTCCAATGAATGGCATCTCCAAACAACATGTCCAAAAATATGAAATGAAGCTTCACCATCTTTGCCTCCAAGAAACACCCTGGTTTTCACTTTTTTTAAAGACATACCAACTAAAAAAATGTTCTAAATATTCATTTAAGATGAGATCTTTCTGACCATTTCCTGTTAACATTGGGCATAGGCATACCTACTGGTTCATGGTCCTACCTCTCTTTCTCTAATCCTAAAGAGGACTGCTGCCTGGGCTAAAAAAAAAATAACAGGCTACAACAGGTCTTAGTCATTATATTATTCTGATTTTTTTTCAACCTTGAAGGAAAAATATTCAAAATCAAGTTTAAAATATGTGCCCTCAAAATTGGTGAAAGTCTATAGTCATTAAGAAACCAGGGAGTAGACGGTTGTGGCTGTTGTTGGTGTTGTTGTTATGTGTCATCGAGTTGCCTGTAACTCATAGTGCCACTATGTACAGGAGCTCTGACCACTGTCCTGTCCTGAGCTCACTAATTCTGATACAACAATCCCCAATGCCCCAGTTACTCTGACAATCCATCTCATCTGGAATCTTCCTCTCCTGACCTGTCACTAATCTTCCAAGAATAATGTACATCTCTAAGGACACATGTCCAAATTATATGAGACAGAGCTTTAAAACCCTAGCCTCCAAGGAGAAACTTTGTTTTACCCTCTCCAAGACAGACCCATTTGTTTTCTTAGTAGTCCTTGGTATGTTTAAGACTCTTCTTCAACATCATAACTCAAAGGTATCGATTCATTCCTCTATTATCCTTAATTGTTGTCCAGCTCTCTGATGCATAGCAAATATTTGCAAAGACCATGGTCTTGGTCAGGAACATCTTAGTCTCTAGACTGACATTGTTGCTTCTCAGTACTCTGGAGAGGTCTCCGACAGCAGATTTCCCATTGCAACTCATCTTTTTATTTCCTGACTCCTGGTGACAACAATATTCAATGTGGAGTTGAATATGCTATAGTTGTTAACAAGGTCAATCTCTTCTCCATTTGTCATGGTGCTGCTAATTGGCCCAGTGGTGAAAATCTTTGTTTCCTTGATGTTGACCTTCAATGAATATTGACGATTACAGTCTGGATTTTACCTGATGGTATGCATAGGAATAAGATTGATTACATATGTGTAAAGAACCGCTGGAGAAGCTCAATAT
>NW_006399892.1:7748376-7757935 GCF_000299155.1 Elephantulus edwardii | reverse complement strand
ATGCATCAGAGAGTTGGACAATGACTAGGGAGGACAGAAGGAGAGTGGATGCTTTTGAGCTGTGGTGCTGGAGAAGAGTATTGAATGTACCATGGGCTGCCAAGAAAACAAACAGATTCATCCTAGAGAGGGTTAAACCAGGCTACTCCTTGGAGGCAAGGATTCTGGGGTTTCGTCTGACATCCTTGGGACATGTTGCAAAGAGAGACAGGTCTTTGGAGAGGGACATAATGCTGGGTAGAGTAGAGGGACATCATGCTGGGTAGAGTAGAGGGACAGCGCAGGAGGGGAAGACCGTCTATGAGGTGGATTGATTTAGTGACTGGGGTAATCGGGATGGGTTTGTCAGAGGCAATGCGATTGGCACAGGATAGAGCAGGGTTTACGGCTGTTGTACATAGGGTCGCTATGAGTCGCAAACGACTAGACGGCACATAACAACAACAACATGTGATAGTAATGATATTGTTCACTAGTTTCCACATTCCATGGAATAACTTTTCTTTGAAATGAAAACAAAAATGGGCCTCTTCCAATCTATTGGCCAGAGAGATATCCTCCAAGTTTCCTAGCAAAGATTGGTGAGCATATTCAGGCCTGCATCTGTTAATTAAAACCATCAATAATTATCCCATTGATTCCTGTGACCTTATTTTTTGCCAATACTTTTAATGTAGCTTCCACTTCTCCTTCGTTGTCAATGACTCTGGCTTAAATGGTATTTCCTGACATTTTTCAGTGTCAATTAGTTCTTTTAGGTAAGTGACTCTGTGTATTCCCTCCATCATCTTTTGATGTGTCCTGGTCCTTTCAATATATTTACCCATAGCATCTTTCATCTGATGGTTTAAATTTCTTTTTTAATTCTCTCAGCTTGAGCAATTCAGAGTAAGAGCTTCCCTTTTTATTTTCCAATACCAGCTCTCTGTACATTCCATTATAATAATTTATTTGTCTTCCCAAAAGCTACTGTTTGTGTTGTGTTTGTGGAGAACATTGTTCTAATTGGTACAACACTTGTCTATTTGCTGTGGGTTGCTGTTATACTGAAAGCTATTCCATTGGTATGTCAAATGCCACAAGGATGACCTAGGAGGACAACTTTTAGTAGAACTCTCAGATTAAAACAAACTAGAAAGCAGGATTTGCCATCAATATTAAATATCAGGGATCTGAAAACCTTAAAAACATTAGAAGAAAGGACATACTTATAAATATTAGGGTAGATTCCGGACTGGAAGTCAATTCAAATGAGGAATAATAACAGCAAACACCCTTTAATAACTGGAATATGGAACGTATGTAGCTTGAACATTTGAAAAAAAAGAACTTGTGAGAAGTGAAATGGAACACATAACCATTGATATAATAGACGTTAGTGAGATGAGATGGACTAGTATTGGTTACTTAAAATAATCACAAGATATACAATATACAGGGAATTAAAAAGAAGGAAAATGGTATTGCATTCATAGTAAAAAAAGTTGATTTCAAGTTCAAATTTTGAAATACAATATTGTGGATGATAGGATATTGTCCATACACATTTAAGGAAGACCTGTTAATGTAATTATTACTCACATATACACATCTACATTTAGAACCAAAAAGGAAGAAAATTGAAAAGATTTACCAAATCCTGACATCTGAAATTGGTTCAACATATAATCAGTTTACATTATTGGTAATTGGTGACTAGAATGCAAAAGTTGGAATTAGCGACAAAGAATAGTATCTGGAAAATACGGTCTTGACAGAGTGGCATCTACTTCCTAAACAACATGTCTATGGAAACTCGATGAACTTGGAGAAAGTACGATAGTTATGGAAAGGATTAGGTCTTTTGTTCACAGAGTTACTATGAGATGCATTCAACTTGATAACCATCAACAACACCAACAATAGAAATAAGGAGAAACAATAGAAAAATATAAAAGTGTATATTGGAATAACAAGACTAGGGTTAAAGAAATGCTCAATATATTGTTGTTGTTGTTGTTGTTATGTGCCATCGAGTCACTTTGCCACTCATAGCGACCCTATGTACAACAGCCCTAAACTCTGCTCTGTCCTGTGCCAATCGCACTGTTTCCGGCACACCCAGCCCGATTACCCCAATCAGTGAATCAATCCACCTCATAGAGGGCCTTCCTCTCCTGCGCTGTCCCTCCACCCTACCAAGAATGATGTCCCCCTCCAAGGTCCGGTCCTTCCTTGCAACATGTCCAAAGTATGTTAGACGGAGCCTCAGGTTCCTTGCCTCCAAGGAGCAGCGTGATTTGCCTCTTTCCAGGATGAATCTGATTGTTTTGTTAGCAGTCCCTGGTACCCTCAATACTCTTCTCCAGCACCACAGCTCAAAGGCATCAGTTCTCCTTCTATCCTCCCTAGTCATTGTCCAACTCTCTGATGCATAGCAAGTGATTGCAAAGATCATGGCTTGTATCAGATGCACCTTAGTCTCCAAAGAGACGCCATTGCTCTTCAGTACTTTGGAAAGGTCCCTAACAGCAGACTTTCCCATGGCAGTATGTCATCTAATTTCCTGGCTGCTGGTGCCGAGAGTGTTGACTGTGGAACCAAGCAAACTGAAGCTGTGAACAATGTCAATCTCTTCACCCTCCATCCTGATGCTGCCAATTGGCCCAGTGGTGTGAATCATTGTCTTCTTGACATTGAGCATCGTCATGCTCTCCTGGACCGGGCAGGCCTAAGCCGCGCTGGATGAGGGACGGACATTCCATGGTGGAGGGGACAGCTCTTCTCACTCTGCCTGCGGACCCCTCGCCCCCACCTCCCCGCCAGCAGGCGGCCTGTGGCGGGCAGGGGTGCAAAACCTGCCCCGGCCTCGCTTGCCTGCCCTACCCCCCCCTCCTCAATATATTAGAGTGCAAAAAAAAAAAAAAAATTAAGACCTTTTGAATTGATAATAGAAGAATTTATATCTTTGAATTGTTGGACAATATTGTACATCAGTAGACTTCCAAAAGAACAAACAGTTATGCCTTGGAAAAAAATGCAGTTAGATAACTCTTTAGAGGCAAGAATTTCAAAGCTTTCCTTAATTTTCTTTGGGCAGTAGGAGAGGCTGTTTCCTGGAAAAGGAAATCAATGTTTTGAAAGGTGACGAGTCACTAAAAGAGAGGAAAGCCCGCAACCAGATGGATTAACAGAGTGACTTCAAAAAGTAGTTCAAGTATGTCACAAGAGAGGAAAATGTCACAGGATAGGAAAGGATTAGACTTCTTGTTTATAGGGTCACTATGAAACCTACTCAACTCAAATACTCTTAAGAAAGACAAGAAGAAGAATTGAGTGGGTACAACTTGATGTGTTTCAGCCAAAAGATAAAACTTTGGATGTGCTCCTGAGGGTATGGCAAGTAATGTGGAAGACCTTGTCAACAGACTGGAAGAAAATGGAATTTGTTCTCGTTCTCAAAAACGTGACCTAATAGAATGTGGTAATGATGAAACACTATCATTAATGGCATTATCGTTGCTGTTCTTGTTGCTGCTGTTGTTGTTACGTGCCGTTGAGTGGTCTGTGACTCACAGGGACACTATGTACGACAGCACTAAACTTGTGTCTATCCTGTGCCAATCTTATTGTCTCTGACACACCTACCCCCATTATCCCAGTCACTGAATAAATTCAGCTCATCAAGGGTCTTACTCTCTTGTGCTGTCCCTCCACCCTCCCAAGCGTGACATCCCTCTCCAAGAACTGGTCCCTCCTTGCAACATGTTCAAAGCATGTTAGATGAAGCATCGAAATTCTTGCCTTCAAGGAGCAGCCTTGTTTCACCCTCCCCAGGATGAGCCTGTTCATTCTCTTAGCAGTCTGTGTTATATCCAATACTCTTCTCCAACACCACAGCTCAAAAGGCATCAATTTTCCTTGTATAATTTCTAGTCATTGTTCAGCTCTCTGATACACAGCAAGTGATTGCAAAGACCGTGTCCTGTATCAGACCCATCTTAGTTTCCAGATTGACGTCGTTGCTCTTCAGTACTCTGGAGAGGTCTCTGACAGTCAACTTTTCCAACGCAACACATCTTTTCATTTCCTGACTAATGGTACCAAGAATGTTGATTGTGGAGCCAAGCAAACTAAAGCTGTTTACAATCTCAGTCTCTTCACTATTTATCATGATGCTGTCATCCTTGTGGTGAGAATTTTTGTTTTCTTGATACTCAGTTTCATCCATAGTGAAGGCTGAGTCCTTGATCTTCTGCAAAGAGAGCTCAGGTCCTCCTCAGTTTCAGCGAGCAGGGTTGTGTCATCTGAATAATGCAAACTGTTGATGAGTCTTTCTCTAATCCTGATGCCACATTTCTCCTCAAAGAGCCCAGTCTCCCAGATAGTCTGTTTTGCATATAGATTGAAAAGGAATGCAGATAGGACACATCCCTTGTATACATTCCTCCCAATTTTGAACCATGCAGTGTTCCCTTGCTCTGTTGTGACAACTGCCTCCTGGTCCATGTGTAGGTTTTGCATGCGCGTAATCATATTCTTTGGGATTCTCATTCTTCTCAGAGTTAGGCACAGTTTGTTGTGGTCCACAGAGTCAAATGCCTTTGCATAGTCAATGAAACACAGAAAGGCATTTCTCTGATACTCCCTGATTTCAGCCAAGATCCATCTAACATTAGTTAACTATGTCCAGTAACTGAGTCAAGTAATCTCATCTGAGGTCTTCCTCTCCTTAGCTGTCCTTCCTCTCTTCTGAACATGATTTCCTGCTCCAAGGCTTGGTCTTTCCTGGCCACATGCTCAAAGTATGTGAGATGCAGCTTCAAAATCATAGCTTCCGAGGAGAGACTTGGTTTCGCCCTCTCCAAGACAGACCTATTTGTTTTTCCTGCCACTAGTACTCCTTTATTATGTCAGGCATTGTCATAAGTATTAAATATATTAATATTTTCTGTAATAAAAGTAGTATGCAACTCATTGTTAGACCACAGATTTTTTTCCCCAAGAAAAAAGATCCGTGAGGTATCTATTAAAAATGTCCGGATGGAGTAAATTTTAAATGATGATTTCTGTATTTTACCTGAGATCAAATTAATCAAACTGTATTCCTTTAATGTCTGGAAATAAGTTTCTTTTTCAATTGTTTCAGGTATTCCAGGATATAGCAAGAATTTATTAGTCTATGTTTGGAAAGTATACTCTTTGTAGGTCTAGAACAGGATCTATAGTAAAGTAAAATTAGATATTCATGCCTATAAAAGAAATAAAATGAATATCCAGATACCTGCTGTGCTGTGTATAAAAAAATGTAAAAAAATCTCTAGCTCAGACTACACTAGCAAAATACCAATTCTAATAGTTGAACATATTTTTTCTCCCTAAGAATTGTTTCCTCTTGAAAGACTCTAGATTTTACTCAACTTTCATTTGCTACTTTCAATGTATGCAAATTCTACAGAAGAATTACTTTACTTTTAATATCAACAGCTAAACAGATCTATTGTAGTCTATTACAAAACCTTAGTCAGATTGAATTATGGTTAAATGTTTGATTAGGTTTTGTTTTCATAACTCTAGCAATTAAAAAAACTCATCAATTGACTGTTACTAAATATTTCAAAGGAATTTATATTAGTCTATTCAAATTATTATTCTATAGTACCAGCAAAAGCTAAAAGTTTTATGGATTCTAATGTTCTTCAATGAGATGAAATGACATTTTAAAGGAAGTGGATGTAAATACTCACAGTAAAGTGGCCTTATCAAAGTCTATACCCAATAGATTTAGACAAAATTAAAATGTGTCCTGTGAAGATCCACTAGACCATTAACATTTCCTAAGCAATTGACCAACTTAGTGAAAACAGTGTTACATTTTAATTAAAATTGTGGTTCATGAGGAAAGTGTAACAAAGCAGGAGGGGAAAGCTTGTTCACGAGCATGCATGCATATGCACATGCAATAATATATTTTTTAATTATTACAAATAACTGACACATGTGACATAAAGTTTTAGGTGAGGGGGGCTGAAACACTATCAGAAGTATATCATTGTTGGACATTTTCCGTTACATGAAGGGAAAACTGAATGATGAATAAAAATACAGATTTGTTTTTATTAAAAAGGAAATTTGTTTTAAACTCTTGTATAATTTAATTACAATTATCCAAAGAGGATTTATAATAAATCATTAAGTATACAAAGAGGGGAGTAATAACTCATTAGGGCCCTCAATGAATAGCTTAGAGAGCTTAGGATGTCACTGATAATTTAATAACAAGTGCTCTCTGGGAAATCATGATTACATACATGCAAACTCTGTTAAAGTGGAATTGCTGAGTAGAAAGCTAAATGAAAAATATAGCTTTGTTTGATCCTCTTGTATACCTATTAATTGTCAATATGCAAAGATAGCCTTGTCAAGATGTAAATATGTATGGAATTTAGATTCTTTCTTAATTATTTATTGTTTTATTTTTCCATCTCTATGCCTTTGTATGGTAACATATGCAAATTGGTTGACACCTTCGTTTCTAAAGAAACATTCTGTGAATCATTAAATTCATCTTCATGTTCAATTTCATGTAGAGAAGAGGTCAAGAAAAATAGGGAATAGGATTATGATTACATATACCGGGGAGCTTTGGTGGATGCTTCTATCCCAAAGGCAACAAGTTTGAAACTACCAGCTGTTCTGCTGGAGGAGAAAGGGCAATCTACTCACATGAGATTAACTGCCTCTGAAAATCAACTAACAACTAACTTTCGATAGATAGATAGATAGACAGAAATATCATTGTTGTTAATTACCTTCAAGTCAAGCCTAACTCATAACGACCCTATAAACAAAAAGCCTGAAGCTCCACCTCAAGTACTGGCATTTATTATAGAGTTTGTTCATAGAGTTTCTGGAGGCAAGTAGTTTAGGAAGTAAAGATATAGATGGATATAGACATAGACATAGATAGATATAGATGATAGAGATAGAGATAGAGATAGAGATAGATAAATATAGATAAGTTCAAAAGTTTTTGAACTTTATACTTAGTTGGAAGGTATTAAAATTCATTTTTTACTTTTCAAAGAGAGGAGCGAAATGGGCGGGGGGACTGCTGGGCGGGGAGAGAAGTGCAGCAATGAATGAATGGAAATCCAAAATCTCTGTAAATGTTCATTAAAATTATTAAAATAAAATAAAAATTAAAAAATATATTATTTTCTACTTACAAATTGCTGTGTGTCAAAGAAATATCACCTGAAAAATGTTATGCTGCTATTGATGTTAGGTGTGGTCAAGTCCAGTATGATTCCTAGTGACCCTCTGAACAATATATTCGAAACATATGCTAATCTGCACCACCCTAACATTTCCTGCCATACAAGAGTCTATTGAAGCAGTCACTGTGTCAATCCACCTGGTTGACAGTCTTCATCTCCTTCACTGACTCTCCACCCTTCACAACGTCATGTCCTTCTCCAAGGAATAGCACCCCTTATCCACGTGTCCAAAGTCTGTGAGGTGAAGCTTCATCATTCTTGCCTCCAAAAGGCACTCAGGCTGCCCCTTTCCCAAGACATATCTGTTCATTCTTTTGGCCATCCATGGGATGTTCAGTGGTCTTCTCCAACCTCACGACGTAAAGGAGTCAATTCTTTTTCTGTCATCCTTATTCATTGTTCAGGTCTCGGTTGCATATCTAATAATTGTAAAGACTATGGCCTGAATCAGATGCACCTTAGTCCTCAAACTGACATCACTACTCCTCAATAATTTGGAAAGGTCCCTAAATGCAGATGTTTCCAGTGCACTAGGTCTCTTGATTTCCTGACTGCTGGTACCAAGGGGCTTAATTGTCAATCCAAGCAAGATGAAGCTGCTGATATGTTCAATCTTTTTTCTCCATCTATTGTAACTCTTCCTATTGATCTAATGGAAAAAAATCTTCGTTTGCCTGACATTGATATGCAATCCATATAGAAGGGTGTATTATTTGATCTTCTGCAAGTAATGCTTCAAGTCCTACTTACTTTCAGCAAGCAAGGTTGTGTCATCTGCACAAAGCAGGTTATTGATGAGTCTTCTTCCAATCCTGATGCCACACTCCTCATTTGGTCCAGCTTCTTAGATAATTTGCTCAGCATACAGATTGGATAGGTATGGAGAAAGAATACAACCTGACACATTCTTTTTCCAATTCTAAACCAAGCAGTGCATCACTACTCCTTTTGCACAACAACCTCCTGACACAGATAAAGGTTCCACATGAGTGCAATTAAGTGCTCTGGGATTCCCATTCATCTCAATCTCAGCTACAACTTGTCATTATCCACACAGTCAAACACCTTTGCTGAGTCAATAAAGCACAAATAGAAACTCTTCTAGTATATCTCACTTTCAGCCAGGATTTATCTGACATCAGCAATGATATGCAGGTGCTACGGCCTCTTCTAAATCCTATCTATGTACTACTCCAGCCATTTTTGAATGATATTCAGCAGTGATTTGCTTGCATGTAATATTGATATTGTTCAATAATTTCCACATTTAGTTATATCACCTTTCTTGTGTTTAGAAATAAATATTTACCTGTTCCAGTCTATTGGCCAAATTATCATCCTCCACATTTCCTGGCATAGAATGGTTAGTGCATCCACGGCTGGATTTGTTAGTGGAATCAAGTCAATTGGTATCCCATTGGTTCCTGGAGCCTTGTTTTTTGCCAATGCCTTCAATGCAGTTTCTACTTCCTCTTTTATTATCATTGACCTCTGTTCATATGGTACTTCCTTGATTGTTTCAGTGTCAATAAATTCTTTCTGGTACAGTTACTCTGTGTGTTCATCCCATGTTCTTTTGATGGTTTCTGGGTCATTAAATATATTGCATGTCAAAATGGATGTCAGAAAAAAACCCTAAAAATTACACTGGAGCATGGAGAAGTCAAATATAGAGGAAAACATGTGGAAGTGAAAGAGCTGAACAGATACATTTAAAGGGCATTTCAGGAGGACAAAACAAAGGTTTACAATGGAATGTGCAGAGAGATGAAATTGGAGAATAAAAAGGGAAGAATTTGCTCTACATTTCTCAAGCTGAAAGAACTGGAAAAACAAATTTAAATATCGTATTGCAATATTGAAAGATGTTAGAGGTAATGTATTGAATGGGGAGGTAGGGGAGAGGGAGGTAATTGTGTAATAATTACTGTTGTTGTGGTTATGTGCCACTGAGTGGCTTGCGACTCATAGCAACCCAATGTACAACAGCCCCGAACCCTGCTCTGTCCTGTGCCAATAGCACTGTCTTCGACACACCCATCCTGATTACCCCTGTCACTGAATCAATCCACGTCATAGAGGGTCTTCCAATCCTGCGCTGTCCCTGCATCTCCCAAGCATGATATCCCTCTCTAATAACCAGTTCCTCCTTACAACATGTCCAAAGTATGTCAGAGGAAGCCTCAGAAACCTTGTATCCAAAGAGCAGCCTGGTTTAACCCTCTTCAGGACAAATCTGTTGGTTTTCTTAGCAGTCCATGGTACCCTCAATACTCTTCTCCAGCACCACAGCTCAAAGG
>NW_006399892.1:7723893-7748276 GCF_000299155.1 Elephantulus edwardii | reverse complement strand
TTTATATTATTGAAGTTATGTTTATGTGCTGTGCCATCGCTTCGCGTGTGACTCATAGTGACCCTATGTACAACAGCCCTAAACCCTGTTCTATCCTGTGCCAATCACACTGCCTCTGACACACCCATCCCGATTACCCCAGTCACTGAATCAATCCACCTCATAGAAGGTCTTGCCCTCCTGCGCTGTACCTCCACCCTCCCAAGCATGATGTCCCTCTCCAAGGACCTGTCCCTTCTTATAACATGTCCAGAAAATGTCAGACGAAGCCCCAGAATCCTTGTCTCCAAGGAGTAACCTGCTTTAACCCTCTCCAGGATGAATCTGTTTGTTTTCTTGACAGTCCGTGGTACATTCAATACGCTTCTCCAGCACCACAGCTCAAAGGCATCAATTCTCCTTCTATCCTCCCTAGTCATTGTCCAACTCTCTGATGCATAGCAAGTGATTGCAAAGATCATGGCCTGTATCAGATGTACCTAAGTCTCCAGAGTGACACCATTGCTTTTCAGTACTTTGGAGAGGTCCCTAACAGCAGACTTTCCCATCACAATGCATCTTTTAATTTTCTGGCTGCTGGTGCCAAGACTGTTGACTGTGGAGCCAAGCAAACATAAGCTGTGACCAATCTCAATCTCTTCACCATCCATCCTGATGCTGCCAATTGATCCAGTGGTGAGAATCTTTGCCTTTTTGACATTGAATCTCAATCCATATTGATGACTGCAGTCCTTGAACCTCTGCAACAGGAGCTTCAAGTCCTCCTCAGTTTCAGCAAGCAGCATAGTGTCACCTGTAGAACTTCCACCAATACTGATGTCACATTTCTCCTCATAGAGCCCAGCCTCCTGGATAATCTGTTCAGCATACAGGTTGAAAAAGTACAGAGACAGGACACATCACTGTCATATACCCTTCTGAATTTTGAACCATGCAGTGTTTCCTTGCTCTTTTCTGACTACTGACTGCCTCTTGATCCAAGCATAGGTTTCGCATTAGCATCGTCAAATATTTTGGGATTGCCATTCTTCTCAGAGTCAACCACAGTTTATTATGATCCACACAGTCAAACACCTTTGCATAATCAATGAAACACAGATAGAAATTCCTCCGGTATTCCCTGCTTTCAGCTAAGGTCCATCTAATATTAGGTACAATTTTTTTAGTACCATGAGCCCTTCTAAACCCAGCCTGGACTTCTGGTAGTGCTCTGCTGATGTGTTGTTCCAGTCATTTTTGGATAATTTTCAGTAAAATCTTGCATGTGAAATCAATGATATTGTTCTATAGTTTCCACTCAGTTGGGTCACCCTTCTATGGAATGGGAACAAATATAGATCTCTTCCAGTCAGTTGGCCAAGTGGTTGTTCTCCTGATGTCTTGACGCAACTTGGTGAGCTCCTCCAGGGCAGCATCTGTTAGCTGAAATATGTCAATTGGTATACCATCTATTCCTGGGACCTTACTTTTTTTTTGCTATTTCCTTCAAAGTAGCTTGAACTTCTTCCTTCATCACCATAGGCTCTTGTTCATACGTTGTTTCATGAAATTAGTCTTTGTCTGTCAATTACTTTCAATACAGTGTATTCTTTCCATCTTCTTTTAATACTTACTGGATCATTTAATATTCTTCCTAAAGCATCCTTGATTATAGCAACTCTAGGTTTGAATTTGTTCTTCAGTTCCTTGAGCTTAAGAATTGCTGATTGAGTTCAGCCCTTTTGATTTTCAGACTCCAGCTCTTTGCACATTTCATTGGAATATTTTACTTCATCATCCCCCGCTGTCTTTTGAAATCTTCTGTTCAGCTCTTTAGTGTCTGGAATTCTTCCTACTGCTTAGGCTTCTCTGTGCTCCAGTGCAATATTCAGAGTTTCTTCTAGCATCCATTTTGGTCTTTTCTTCCTCCTCTGTCTTTGTAATGACTTTTTGCATTCTTCTATGATGATACCCTTGATATCCTCCCACAACTCATCTGGTCTTCGCTCATTAGTGTTCAATCCTGTTTCTGAGATTGCTCTGAAATTCAGGTTTGATGGACTCAAAGTCATATTTCGGTTCCCATGAATTCAGTTTAATTTTTCTCCACTTCAGCTTAAACATGGGGAAGGGATGTAGAGGGGGTTAAATGTGCAATCATAAATTAATGAAAATCTAACTGTCTGTAATCTTTTGTTAAAATCACTATGAAAATAAAAAAAATATTTAAAAAATTAAAAATAAATATAATTCATGTCTTTGAGCTGTGATGCTAGAGAAGAATATTAACATACCAAGGACTACCTGGAAGACAAATAAATCTATCTTGGACAGGGTGAAACCAAGTTTCTCCTTGCAGGCAAGGATTCTGAAGCTCCACCTCATGTATTTTAGGCAACTGGCCAGGAGGAACCAGTTCTTGGAAAAGGACATCATGCTTGGAAATGTGGATGGACAGAACAGGAGTTGAATATCCCAGGTGAGATGGATTGTTACAATAACTGAGATAATGGGTATTAGATGTGTTGAAGTCAGTGAGACTGGCTCAGGACAGAGCAGGGTTCAGAGCAGTTGTACGCAGGATTGCTATGAGTTGTGGGAAACTCGATGGCACATAACAACAGCAACAACAGTGTCCTCTTGCTCTGTAACAGGCTCTTGGTATGGTTATAGGTTGTATATAAGCACAGTTAATTGTTCTGGGATTCCTATTTTTCTCAGTGTTGTTATAATGGACAATGACATACAGAGGAATGTTAGAGACCTCAGAAAAGTAACTTCACTACTGTGTAGTACCCGCATATCTGCTGAAACCATGAGGATCTCAAATGACTAAATGTAAGTACCTCTTCCTACTTTGCTACTCTGTCTAGAGTAACAACTCTTATTATGAAACTAGTTACAACTGTTACCTATCCCTGAGTAACAAGCTGCATTATTGCTGTGTTCTATTTAAATTAGCACTAATCCATAGCTGACCCTCCAGCAAGATTTCATAGGCAACAAATCAAGTGGGGGAAAATTGATCATATTTCTCTTGCCAAACACATATTAGATTCAAACTACATACTTTTCCATTGGTTTGCCATCCAATTTCATTAAGTTAAAAACTGTGATATTATCAAATTTAAGAGACCATTTTGCCAAATTAAAGAAATAATTCATCCTTTTTTAAGGAGCTTAATGAATTCCACTGAGTTAGTCCCTAGCCTATTACACTGCATAACCAAAATCTACAGGAATAATTGATTGAAAAACAAGAAGTTTTGTAAATGTGAACTCAAATGACAACTTTAAAAAAATTATAAAGCTAGGAAGATTTTACACAAGAAATGTAACAATTTTTTTTTGGTTACCAGGTTTTGGAAGGGAGCCAGGGAGAATAAAAATAAATAAATAGATTAGTTAGGTAAAGGGAATGGCAATTTACAATAAGGAGTTCATAAAGTATTATAATTATATTTATTTAATTAATGGCATAAATAAAATTAATACATTTCTCTAAAAATACAATTGTTACTAAAATGAAAAAGTGTACTAAAATAATTAAAAAAATAACTTTAGAACCCTAGAAACACAATGGAAGGTTACCCTGAGTCAGAAATAATTTTAAGGCCATGCATTTTTATTTATTTGTGGCATGGTTGTGGAATAGCAAATCTCGCTAGACATAAGAAATGGTAATAACTACCTCACCAATTTCCCATTAATTTGTTTTGCTGTATTTACAAGTTCCCATGGTGGGAATGGCTGTCATTTCCAGTTACCTGGTTAACTGGAAAAAAATAACCACATCAGCAATCTTGGCAGCCTTGCAAAATGAGACCCAGTCAATTTACCCTTTGCAGTTAATGTAGTTAAGACTCCCCAGCACAATCTGTGAAAAGACACAGAAAATCTTAGCCTCATTATCCAGTATTTACTGAACATAGAAATTCCCCTAATTTGACTTTTAAAAGCTTGCTCAAATGACCAGATGAATGAAAACATGATATTTAATAACATACATCCTGTAGTTCAATTATCAAAGTTAACATTCCAAACCCATTGAAATGATAAATGATACCCAGTGCTCTTCTAGCAAGTATTTTGAAGCATATGATTTGATCACTATGTTACTCAATCCCAGGACCTTTTTGCTCTAAGTTATCTTTACTTTTGAATGAAATCAGTAAAACATTGTCTGCATGCCTATCTGATACCTCCAAGTTGAATAATGACTTATAATTTATTTCAACAAGGCCACAACTAATCATGTTGAATTTGTTTAGAAAAGGCAGAATATTGATGATATCCTTTTAAAGTCTGACATCTAAGCTGTATGTCTGTATAACTTGGCCACACAAATTGTTACTCTTTAATGTAGAGGTTATTCTCTTTCCCAAAATTCATAACTTCACAATTTTAGTTAATATTCTGGACATTTTTGTCCTCTGAGGACTAATCTAAAACATGTTGAAACTCTTTGAGTCTGGTGGTAATATGTACCATATCTTTCAAGGGTCTTGTGACATATATACAAAGTCACTCAAATTCTTCCACATTAAGAGAATGTAGCAGCCGGTGGCAAGTTGGTCTCTGGCTCCTTTGTGCACCAGCACCAGCTTTGTGTACCAGCACCACCATAGTCAATTACAAACTTTAGAAGGGATGGGCATAAGCAAGAGAGATTGACACGAGGTTCTGGGAGAGCTACGAGGGTCCACACTCAAGAAGCTGGGAGAATTTCAAAATAAAAATATGACCTATCATAGTAAAAGTCTCCAAATTTAAAGATATGGATAGAATACTAAAAGCAGTGCATGAAAAACAAAGAGTCAGACAAAGAAGAAACAAATAGATTAAATTCTGATTTCTCAGCAGACACTATGTAAACAACAAGAAAATGGGGTGCCATGGTTGAAAGAAAAGAATTTTCCAGCCAAGAATCCTGTGCCAAGCAAAACTGTCTATCAAACATGAAGGGAAAATTAGGTCATTTGTAGAAAACTAGGACTTAGGGAATTTGTGAATGTAAGACCAACTCTATGAAAAATTGTAAGAGAAGTCCTTTGCGTAGAGACACCAAAAGAGAGTGGATGAACCACAGTATCCAAAAACAATAGAAAAAAAACCCAGCAAATGGCAGCGATAATATCTGACCTGTCAATAATAACACTTAATGTGAACGGATTAAGTGCACTAAATAAGAGGAAGAGAGGAGCAGGTTATATTAAAACAAAACAAAACACAATAAACAAACAAAATGCAAAGCCCATCAATATGTTGCCTACATGAGAGATATCTAAGAAATGAGGAAACGGAATAAAAATCAAAAGGTTAAAAAAAATTACCAAGGAAATGAAACCAAAATATGTGTGACAAAGATAATATCTAATAAAATAGGCTTTCAGGCTAAAAGCCACCATAAAAGGTGAGAGAGGCCATCACACCAAATGATAGAATTTATTGTTGTTGTTGCTGTGTGCCATCAAGTTGTGCCACCTGTGACTCATAGAGACGCTATGTTCAACAGCTCTGAACCCTGCTCTATTCTGAACCGAGATTAGTGTCTCTGACACTCCTACTTTCATTACACCAGAGACTGAGTCAATGTATCTTATCGAGAGTCTTCCACTCATCCATGGTTCATCCGCCCTCCCAAGCATGATGTCCCTCTCCAAGCACTGGTTCCTCCTTGCGATATGTTCAAAGTATATCAGATGAAGCTTCAGAGTCCTTGCCTTCAAGAAACATACTGTTTTCACCTTCTCTAGGACAAACCTATTTGTTCTCCTAGCAGTCCATGGTACGTTCAATACTCTTCTCCAACACCACTGCTCAAAGGCATCAGTTCTCCTTCTATCATCCTTAATCATTGTCCAGTTTCCTGGTGCATAGAACATAATTTCAAAGACCATGACCTAGATCAGGTGCACCTTAATCTCTAGACTGACATCTATGCTCTCCAGTGCGGTGTAGATGTCCCTGACATCAAATTTCCCCCAATGTAATTAGTCTTTTGATTTCCTTTCTGCTGGTACCAAGAGTGTTGATTGTGGAGCCAAGCAAACTAAAGCTGTTAACAATCTCAATCTCTTCACCGTCTATCATAATGCTGCCAATAGGCCCAGTGGTGAGAATCTTTGTTTTCTTGATTTGAGCTTCGACCTGCAAAATACATAAAACAATGGTTAACAGACTTGAAGAAAGAAATAGCAACATAGTAATGAAAGGAGACTTTAACACACTTTTCTAAAGGCAAAGTATATCACACTTTCACCAAAGGATACATCAACTTGAAAGAAAGTTAACAAAGATGCAAAAGGTCTAAACTATACATTCAGTCAACCCCACCTTGTGGATATATTCCAAGTACTGCAACCAAAAAATCCATAAAGTCACTTTACTTTCTTTTCAAGTGCACTTCTCTGATCTCACAAACTACAACCAAGCTACAATAACCCAAACAGCCTGGTCCTGGTACAATGACAGACACATAGACCACCGGAATAGAATTGAGAACCCAGAAATTAACACACCTATGTATGGCCTACTAGAATTGGACAAGGTAACAAAACCTATCAAATGGGTAAAGAACAATCTCTTCAACAAGTAGTACTACAAAAACTGGACTTCTACTTGCACAAAGCTGAAGCAGGATCCATAGCTCACATCATAGACAAAAATCAACTCAAGGTGGATTAGAGACTTCAGAGAAAAGTTTGAAATCAAAGATCCTAAGAGACAAAGGGGAACCAAACATAGAAGGCCTAGCCTAACGTGTACATGGGCTGGCAAATGCAGCCAAAAATGCACAACTACAGATAGGATAATATCAATAAAGATAAAATCAATAAACATTCTGAAGACTAAGTCTCTATATACAACAAAACCTTTTCCCCCCCAATAGGATGAAAAGATAACCTACACTTGGGGAAAAAGAAAAGAAACACTAAAAAAACTCAACAACATTTGGCAATGATATCTCAGATATGGATCTCATAACAAAATTTATAGAATATTACATGACCACCAGAAGAAAAATACTGATAATCAAATTCCAAAATAGGCAACAAACATGAAAAGACTATTTACAGATGAAGACATTTAGATGGAAATTAAGCACATGAAGCAATGCTCAAAATCACTCACAGTACGATAGATGAAAATCAAAACTGCTATATCATCTCATCCCAGTAGCATTGGCAAAGTTTAACATGGAAGCAAACAATAAATTTTGGAGAGGCTATGGAGAGTTTGGAACTCTTATATATTGTTGTAAAAAGAGATTGTAAAAAGGTATGACCACTCTGGAAGGCAGTTTGGAGTTTCCTCAAAAAGCTGAACATAGAAATTTCATATGACACAACTATTATTACACTGCTAGGAATATATACCAAAGAAAATAAAACTGAGACACAAATGGAAATTTGTATGCTGATGTTCATAGCACCATTATTCACAGTAACAGTAAAATTGAAACAGCTGAAATGTACGTCAATAAACAACTGGATTTAGAAATTATGGTACATTCACATGATGGAGTACTATACATCACTCAGGAATAACAATTTAAAATAATATTACATAACATAGGAGAGACAGGAGAACCTTTTGCTGAGCGGATGAACTCAATCTCATGAGGACATATACTGTATAAAAACCATTATTGTAAAAATAGAAGTATAACTAATAAGATATTTACATAAATACATTGGAAGCAGGAATGGTATCCACTTAAACGACATGCCTCTGGAAACTCTATGGACTTTGATAAATATCGATAGTTATAGAAAGGCTTCAGGCCTTTTGTTCATACAGTCGCTATGAGTCATGGTCGACTTAATGGCAATCAACAAGAAAAACAACAACATAAATGTAAAAGAAGGAGAGGGGCAAGGGTGTTGAGGATGGGGAGAAGGGAAATCAATGGATCACAGAGTTTGGGGGACAGAAGGAGGGCATGAAGGAGTCCAGTGGAGATCTGAAAAGATAAACTAATGTTGTTGTTGTTGTTGTTATGTGCAATCAAATCCCTTGTGACTCATAATGACCCTATGAAGAACATCTCTGAAACCTGCTCTATCCCTCCATTACCTGAGTCACTGAATCAATCCATCTTATTGAGGGTCTTCTTCTTTCATGCTGTCCCTCTAGCCTCCCAAGTATAATGTCCCTTTCCAAGGACTGGTTCCTCCTTGCAACGTGCCCAGTGTATGTCAGGTGAACCTGCAGAATCTTTGCCTCTAAAGCACAACCTGGTTTCACCATCTATAGGTCAAACTTACTTGTTCTCCTATCAGTCCATGGTATATTCAATGCTCTTCTCCAGCACCACAGCTCAAAGGCATCAGTTCTCTTTGTAACATCAATAGACATTGTCTGGCTTTATGATTAATTTTATAAAACATAGTATATAGGAATGAAATGTATGTGATTAAAAAAAGCATATGCACATTGCATGCAAACCAATATAAATTATAGCTTTTTTTTTAAAAAAAGAAAAACTAAACTCCCACTTTAAAATGAGGATTCTAATACCATAAACCTGGTGCAATTGTGTCACCAGAATCTTACATCTTGATGCCTTAAACGCTGAGATAAACAATAATGATGCTTACTAGATGCACATGGAATTCTGGTCAAAATATTTATTTTCTTTGATGAGGACTTAGTGATTTATTGGGCATTATTGGAGATCGAGGTCATCACAGTCCTCAGCAGTCCACGCCACAGAGCCCAGGTGTGCAGCATGACCTGTGTTAACACCTTGCCCTAGCAGCTTGACATGCTGCCAAATGCTCTCAAGAAAAATGAAGATTATGCCTTCAGGAGAAAACCAAACATGACAAAGGGGCACTTTCCTAGTTGCAAGAGGAAATATCCATGATATTGTTCAGTCCTTTGCTCACTGATGATGGGATAAAAACAGTGAAATTTCTACTGCTGTCACAAAGTTTCAAGTTCAGAACCCCTTGAGTGTAAATATCTGGGGCAGGAAGGGCATTGGTGTATTTCTTTCATAGTTACAGTCCCATCAAAAGAGACAAGGATGCTGAAAGATATTTCATCAGATCACAGACACATCCTTCATTAAGGACAGCACTCATTGTTATTCTCAGCTGTCTAAGTGTGTAGCCACTAACCTGGTTGCTATAGATGTTATATATTGCTGCTGCTGCTACTGCTGCTGCTGCCGCTGTTGAAAATCTACTATCAAGGGCGCTCACAAAGTATTAAAGTGCAGGGATGTCAGCATAAAGATTAAAATGTGACTGATCCAAGCAAGATATTTTCAGTTATTCCCCATGCATGTGAAATTGTACAATTTATAAGAAAAATTCAAGAAAAAAAGGATACCTTTCAATTGTATTGGAGAACAGAACTGAGTATCTCATGAACTTTCAAAAGAACAAGTCTGTTTTAGAGGGAGTGCAACCTAGACTCTACTTTACAGTAAAGGTAATGAAACTTTATCTCACATATTTTGGGCTTGTTATCAGGACAATCAATCCTTAGATAATGATAGCCTGCTGGCAAAGCAGATGATAAGAGAAAGAGAAAACTCAGAAAATGATGGATTCTCACTAACAATTGACAGCCGTATGTAAAAGGTTGTGGGAGTTGTACAGGATAGAACAAGGTTCAGATATGTTGCCCATAAAGTTATTATGACGTGTAGTTATGTGGATGGCACATGAGAGCAACAACAATTGTGTAACATACACATCTATGATGCTATTTGTATAATCTTACAGTTTCAATGTGTTCTTAAAATCCTTGCCTTGTATGTTTTTAAGGGATATTGACAAACATAATTTTTCACTTTTATGGATAAATAGAAAGTAATTTCTGACTGCTGAGCAGTAAAAAATGTTGATATTTCATACGAAATAACCTTGTATACCATTTAGACATTAATGAGCCATAATAATGATTTTAACAGCTTGATAATCATCACCCAGTGTAGTTAGCACATTCCATCCGATTGAATAGAGAAGACTCATTATGACAGTCTGATTATTTCCACTTAGAAGAAAGATTGTCAATGGAAAGAAAGTCATCATTCAAGAATACAAATGCTTTATTTTTACACAATAGTATATTGAATTGCCTTTTTAACCTTCGTTTTGCCTCCTCCTTCCAAATATTTCTGATACTCCTGCTTTGATTACTGAATTACATCTGAATGTTTCTAATTTAGCTTTTGAGTTTAGTTTTGGCCTGAAAGAGGTAGAAGGTACAGTACCTAGCAAATCATTTGTTTGTCAAATTTTGATCTGTGAGAGAAAATCATTGTCTTCCAATTCCTTAGAAAGAGTTTGTTACAATGAACTCTATTCCCCATATCACTCTGGGGGCCTAGTGGGTAAAGAGTTGTACTACCAAACCAAAGACAGAGAATTCTAATCCACTAGTTGCTTTAAAAGTAAAGATGAACAGTCTCCTTAATGTGATTTATAGTCTTTATAAATCTACTGGAGGGCCAAATTTTTGTTGGTTCTAATAACACAGCAATGAGTGTGAGTTTGAGTTTGGAGGCAAAATAAAATTCACTCAGATAATCATAAATAAATTCCTGTTGTTGTTCTTGATTGCCTTCGGGTAGAGCATGACTCATAGCGACCCTATGAACAAAAGGCCTGAAGCCCCTCTACAACTATTGACATTTATCAAAGTTCATAGAGTTTCTGGAGGCATGTTATTTGGAAAGTGGATGCCACTCTTGCTTCCAAACATGTCATAGTATGTTATGTGCCATTTAGTTGCCTGTGATAGATAGCAACCCTATGTACAGTACCTCTGCACTATTCCCTGCCCTGAGCCAGTCTCACTAATTCTAACACACCACCCCTCTTTGTCCCAGTTACTGTGTCAACCCATCTCATGCAGAGTCTCCCTCTCCTTCACTGTCTGTCCACAATTCCGAACATGATGTCCTTCTCTAACGACCAATCTCTCCTGGCCACATGCCCAAAGAAAGTGAGGCAGAGCTTAAAAATCCTAGCCTCCAAGGCGAGACTTGCTTTCACCCTCTCTAAGATAGCCCTATTTGTTTCCTTCGCAGTCCGTGGTATGTTCAAGACTCTTCTCCAGCACCATAACTCGAAGGCATCTATTCTTCTCTGTTATCCTTAGTCATTGTCCAACTCTCTAAAGCATAACAAGTAATTGAGAGTACCATGGCCTGGATTAAACACACCTTTGCATCTAGAATGACATTGTTGTTCTTCAGCACTCTGGAGAGGTCCATGACAGCAGATGTTACCAATGCAATCCATCTTTTGATTTCGTGACTGCTGGTGTTAAGAGTGTTGTAAAAGGGGACTGACATAGATAGGGGTTTGGGGGGGGCGAGACTGAGTAAGATGAGATAAATTATGTATACTTCAATGAAACAGATGAGAAAGATAACTGTTTAAAAGGTATATATGATTAGGTATTATTGTCATAACAGGAGTCCAGAATGAAGGCTACATATTGCAGTGGACTTGGGGGGAGGGATTGTATAACAATGAAAGAATTTTTCTTTTACTTTTCAAAGAAAAGAATGAACTGGAGGGGAGGAGTGGGTGGGCAGGGAGAAATATGTTAAAAAAAAATTACAAGTAGCAAGCTATAATTTCTCACAATCTCAATCTCTTCTCCATCTATTATGGTGCTTCCAACTGGTCCAGTGGTGAGGATCTTTGTTTTCTTGATGCTGAGCTTCAATCCATATTGAAAACTACAGTTCTTGACCTTTTGCAGCAAGTGCTTCGGGTCTTCTTTAGTTTCAGCAAGCAAGGTTGTGTCACCTGCATATCATGGGTTGTTACTGAGATTTCCTCCAATCTTGATGCCACACTCCTTCTCATAAATCCCTGTTTCCCAAATGATCTGTTCTGCTACAGACTGAAAAGGTACGGGGACAGGATGTATCTCTGATACACTCCTTTTCTGATTTTGAACCATGCAGTGTTTCCTTGCTCTGTTCTGAGGACCGTTTCTTGGTCCAAATATGGGTTCCATACAAGCACAATCAAGTGTTCTGAGATTCCTATTTTCCTCAAGGATCGCCACAATTTATTGTGATCCACACAGTCAATTGCCTCTCCATAGTCAATGAAACACAGATAGACATTCTTCTGGTACTCTCGGCTTTCTGCCAAGATCCATATGTCATTGGCAATAATGTCCCTAATGCTATGACCTCTTCTAAATCCAGCCTGTATTTCTTGTAGTTCTCTGTCAATGTACTGTCTAAGTCTTTTCTGGATAATCTTCAGGAGGATTTTGCTAATTTGTGATGTTATTAATATTGTTCAATAATTTCCACAATCTGTCAGATCACCCGTTTTTTGGGAATGGGAATAAATATGTATCTCTTCCAGTCAATTGGCCAAGTAGTTTTCCTCCAAATTTCTTGGCACTACTTGTTGAACTCATGCAGGGCAGCATCTGTTTGCTGAAATATGTCAGTTGTTATTCCATCATTTCCTGGGACTTTGTTTTTTTCTCCAAATCCTTCAGATCAGCCTGCATTTCCTCCTTCATCACCATTGTCTCTTGTTCATATGTTGTTTCTTAAAATTCTTCTGTGCCAGCCATTTCGTTCTGGTACAATGACTCTGTATCCTTCTTCCATCTTCTTTCAGTGTTTCCTGACTCATTCTATATTCTGCCCATAGGATCCTTAAGCACTGCATCTCATGGCTTGAATTTATTCTATAGTTTTTTCAGCATAACAATTGTTAATCAAGTTCAGCCTTTTTTATTTTCTGACTCCAGCTCCTTGCATATTTCATTGTAATATTTTGCCTTGTCTTCCCAAGCAGCCTTTTGAAATCTTCTATTTGGCTTTTTGGCGTTCTAGTGCAATATTCAGGGTCTCTTTTGACATATATTTTAGCATTTTCTTCTTCTTTCTTAGTAGTGACTTTTTGCATTCTTCACGAATGATATTCTTGATATCTTCCCACAGCTTATCTGTTCTTCATTCATTAGTATTCAAGTCCTCAAACCTGTTGCAGTGTTGGTTCTTAACTTTGTGGGAAATAGATTCAAGGTAAAATTTTGATTCTTGTGGATATGATTTAACCTTTTTTAGTTCTAATTTGAACTTGCATATAAGCCATTGATAGTCTGTTCCACAGTCAGCAGCACATGGCCTAGTTTTTACTGCAGATACTACTTCTCCAACGGTTCTTTCCACAGATGTAACCAATCTGATTCCTGTGCAACTGGGGAGTGCTCAGTTTCAGCACAGAGGCCTCAACTCTCCTGACCTTTTCTCCTGTGACTTGGTGTGCTCTTTTTTCTCTGGTTTGGTGGGAGATCAGATCTCAGCCTTGATCAGCTGTATGCAGAGGCTTGCAGGTCAGCTCTGTGTCACAGGGAGCCAAGAACATTCTTTTCTCTGTGCTTGAAGTTCTGCACACTAAAATCTCTTGTCCTATTTGGTGCCTCGGATGGTGCCACAGCCATAGAAGAAAGGACCCCCCAGATAGAGAGACCTACAACCCTACTGAGGCCACAGCCCAGTCTCCCCACAAGTAATGGAGAGTGCTCACTCTAAGGACAAGGTCAACACTACAGAGAGTTGTGAGGTCTGTTATTTTGGAAGTGGATGGATAGTCCTTACTCCTAGTCTGTCTTAATTTGATTACTTAGCTTTAGAACATCCTAAGAGCTATTAAATTATAAATGAGCTATAATGGCTGGTGGTAAAAAGCTGTGACACAGTCCAGAAGGTATGTGGTTGTGACCTGTTCTGCAGGTCAGTTCCATCTATCTGTATGGTATACAACAGTATTTCCTAAGAGTAGCATGCAACAAAGACACTCTCAATGGTACAAAATAACTATCATTTTATATTAATTATTTTATTCAAAAACTATTTTTGAAAAATTATTGAGCATTTAAATTTATTTATTTATTGTTAGCAAAGGCAAATGTTGATACATGTTATTGAGTCTGTTCTATTGTGTAGTAACCCTGTATAAATTAGAACAAAACACAGCTTAGTCTTACATTACCTTGCTATATTTAAGTCCATTGTTAGAGTCATAGTAGTTATTCATCATCTTCAAAGTTAAAGCCATAGTCTAAATCCACCATCTTCCTTATTTGTTTTGATTCTCTACTGATCTGCATATCCTTTTCTAGCAATAAATACCTCCTGAAAAAACTCCCAAAACAAGAGACAAAATTCTTAAGAGTCTTATCTTTCAAAGGAGCAATTTGTCTTTATTTCTTTCAAGGTAGGTTCTCCTACCCTCCCATTCTGTAAATTCTTGGTATATTCAATATTCGTCACCAAGACTATAAATCAAAAGGGATCTGCTTTTCAAGAATTCAAGTTCAACTTGAAACTAGAGAAAATTAAGTCTATTAGAACCAAAATATGACCCTGATGATTGATTTTAAGACATATTATTTGATTTATGCTACAATAATCACATCTGAACTAAAAACTTCATAGCAAGGTACCGTTTAAATCTATATTTCACATTCTCTAAGTGCTGTTCTGGTTCATTTTAATTTCAGCCACTGAGTTGATAGGACTCAAAGGAAAACAAAATGGATTTATCCGTCACTGAACACAATTAATTGTATATTGGCTGCTTTAGGAATGGAGTTAGAGAAAAATGACTTTATCATATTTTTTTCAGAGGAAAATTATAAATAATTAACTACTATGACTATGACTCTGATAAAAGAAAGTGAAATTCAGCTAACCCTAGTAAGTGAGAATCAGATAAGAAAAATTACTTACCAAGAATATTTTATTATTGTAACTGATATTGTCACGTATAGCACTGTCTATTGGTTTAAGCTTTACTCCTACCAATGGAATAGTATACATTAAAAGTTAAAGTTAACAAGCACAGAAATGTTTTCTAAGCACCTTCTTATTTACTATGCTGTTGTTGTTGAGCACCAGCCAGTCAAAACCATACCTGACTCTCCAATGGATTTTCAGAGACTATTAATCCTACGGGAGGAGATTGCCCATTCTTCTCCTGCAGAGCATCTGGTGGATTCCAACCAAGTGCCTTCAGGATTGCAGTACAGTTTCTTACCTCTAGGCCACCATGTTGTTGTTGTCATATGCCATAGAATTGCCTGCTAATTACAGTGACCCTATGTATAACAGCTCTGAAACTTGCCCTGTCCTGAGTATGTCTCACTACCCACATAGCCCTCGTTACTGTATCAGTCCATATCACCTGGGGTCTTCTTCTCCTCCTTTGTCCTTCCACCCTTCTAAGTATGATGTCCTTCCCTAAGGACAGATCTCTCCTGGCCACATGCCCAAAGAAAGTGAGGCAGAGCTTCAAAATCCTAGCCTCCTACTAGGAACTTGGTTTCACCCTCTCCAAGACAGACCTTTTTGTTTTCTTGGTGGTCCATAGTATGTTCAAGACTCTTTTCCAGCACCACAACTCAAAGGCATTAATTCTTCTTCTATCATCCTTAGTTATTGTCCAAATATCTGATTCATAGCAAGTAATTGCAAAGTAGATCACATAGATCAGGAGCTCCTCAGTTATTAGACTGACATCATTGCTTCTCAGTACTCTGCAGAGGTCTCTGGCAGCAGATTTAACCAATTCAATTTGTCTTTTTATTTTCTGACTGATGGTGCCAAGAGTGTTGATTGTTGTGCCAAGCAAGCTGTAACTGTTGACAACTTTAATGTCTTCTCCATCCATCATGGTGCTGCTATTTGGCCCAATTGTGAGAATCTTTGTTTTCTTGATGTTGAGCTTCAATTCATATTGAAGATTATATTTGTTGACCTTCTGCAGCAAAAACATCAGGTCCTCCTCAATTTTAGCAAGCATGGTTGTGTTATCTATATAATGTATGTTGTTGATGAATCTTCCTCCAATCCTGATGCCACATTCCTCCTCATAAAAATCCACCATACCTCCCTTTATTTACTATATATACAACTTTATTTTTGCTTTTCACAGAAAATTTGACAATTAGTATTTGTTGTCTTTTTATATGACTTTTAGTTACCTGCGACTCATACTGACCCTATGTAGCTCTTAAAACTGCCCTCTCTTGAGTCAGTCTCACTGTCTCTGACACATGTACCTCCTTTATCCCAGTTATTCTGTCAATGCATCTCATCCAGGGTCTTCCTCTCCTGTGCTGTCCTATTGTTCTACTGCAGTTAATTAAACTTATACTATTGGAAATCCTAGAAAAGGAAGTAATGATCAATACTACCTAAGAATGTAATTTTATGCATAAAGAACCATTTGCATCAAATACCAAGAACTTATGACTCAAGTAAGAATGAATAAGTTTTTAGTGTATTATATAGCCCTAAAGTTAGTTCAAATCCATAGAATCACTCAATAGGCAGTCTTGTCCTATAAAGATTTCCAGTTTTGGAGACCTAAAAGACGCTTGTTATGAGTTGGAATTGACTTGAAATTCTGGTTTCTTTTAGTTTGTATTTAAAATGTGCTAGTAAGTCAATATCAGCTGTGAAAACTTGGAAAGGTGTTGATTGTGGAACTGAATTTCAAAACCATCTCAGGAACAGGTTTGAGCCCTTGAACACTAATGAACAAGGACCAGATGAGCTGTAGGAAAATATCAAGAGTGTAATCCAGGGAGAATGAAAATAAAGACAAAAGAGAAAGAAAAGACTAAGATGGATGTCAGAAGAAACTCTGAATATTGCACTAGAGTCCTGAGAAGCCAAAGCAAAGGGAAGAAATCAAGAAGTGAGGAGCTGGATAGATTTCAAAGCAATGTATTATAATGAAATGTACAAAGAGCTGGAGTGCAAAAATTAAAAGGGTCAAACTAGCGCTCATCATTTCTTTTTTTTTTTTTTTTGCTCCTGCAAACAGCAGGGTCTTTTTTTTTGCTTGTCATTTCTTAAGTTGAAGGAATTGAAGAACAAATTCAAGCCTCAGGCTGCAATACTTATGGATTATTTGGGTGGACTATTAAATGATCTAGGCACCACACCAGTAAAAGAAGATGGAAGGAGTATAAAGAGCCACTATACCAAAAAAAAAAAAAAGCATACACAGAATAATTTCATCAAACAACATATGATCAAGAGCCTGGGGTGATGAAATAGAAATGTCAAGCTGCTCTGAGGAACTGGCAAAATACAGGAAGGACATACCAATTAACATACTTTAACAAACAGATGTTGCCCTGAATGTGATCACCAAATTGTGCCGAGAAATCTGGAAGAAAATCAACTGACAATCTGATTGTCAGAGATCCATGTTTGTTCCCATTCCAAAAGAGTTGGCCCAACAGAGTGCAGAAATTATTGAATATCATTAATATCACATGCAAGCAATATTATGTTGAAAATTATCTAAAACAACTGGAACAGCACATCAACAGAAAACTGCCTCATGTGCAGGCTGCATTTAGAAGAGGCCATGGCAGTAGGCATATTATAGCCATTATTTGATGGATCATAGCTGAAACAGAGAGTACTAGAAGAATCTCTATTTGTGTTTCATTGACTGCGCAAAGCATTTGACTGTGTGGATCACAACAAATTGTGGCTAACTCTGTGAAGAGTGGGAATCCCAGAACACTTGACTGTGCTAATGTGAAGCCTATACTTGGACTAGGAGACAGTAGTCAGAACAAAGCAAGGAAACACTGCATGGTTCAAAATAAGGAAAACTTTGTACACAAAGTTTCATCCTATCTCCATATTTATTCAATCTATGTGTGAAACAGATCATCTGGAAAGCTGGGATCTATGAGGAAGAATGTGTCATCAGGATTGGAGGAAGACTCCTCAACAACCTGTATTATATGGCTCCCACAGCCTTGATTGCCAAAACGGAGGAGGACCTGAGATATTGTTGCGGAAGGTCAAGGACTTCAGCCTTCAATAATTATTGAAGCTCAATGTCAAGAAAGCAAAGGTTCTCACTCCTGGCCTGATTGGCAGCGTCATATATATGGTGAAGAGATTGAGATTGTTATCAACTTTAGGTTGCTCAGCTTCACCATCAACAATTTTGGCACCAGCAGTCAGGAAATCAAAAGACAAATTGCATTGGGAAAATTGGCTGTCAGGTACCTCTCAAGCGCACTGAAGAGCAACAATATCAGTCTGTAGACTAAGCTGTGCCTGACACATGGTATGGTCCTCACAATTACTTACTATGCTTCCAAAAGCTACACAATGATTAAGGATGATAGAAGGAGAATAGTTGTCTTTAAGTTGTGGTAATGGGGAAAAGCATTGAATATACCATGGACTGTTAGGAGAACAAATGGTTTCATCCTGGAAAGGGTGAAACCAGGCTGTCCCTTGGAGGAAAGAATTCTGAAGTGCATCTGACATATTTTGGTTATGTTGGAAGGGGTGACCAGACCTTGCCATGGGGCATCATGCTTGGAAGGGTAAAGAGATTGCCCAAGAGAGATACACTCTGGATGAGCTGGATAGACCTAGTGACTTGGGTAATGTGAGTAGGTGTGTCAGAGACAGTGAGGTTGGTTCAAGATAGAACAAAGAGGAGAGCTGTTATACGTAGGATCGATACAAGTCACAAGCAACTCAAGGACACATAATAACAAGTAGAACCATGCTCTGATGTCTATTTTGTATAGCAGATCTTTTCCAATTAAAACAAAAAAATCTATACAATAAAACATCCTAGTACTCAAATTTCTTGAAGTGCCCTGTCATGGCTTTTTGAGAAAATATATGAAATCCTGGTAGCTAGAATACTACATTTAGAAGCTTTAAATGTTTAGTGATTCTCTTCCTATACATTTTGTTTTAATGTTGCAAGAAATTTTAAACAGTGGAAATCTTCATGTCATCTACATATTCTTAATTTTATGTCCTTCAACATCTGCTCTTTCAAATCCTGACAATGGTAGTGGAAATGAACTCTTTATTCTACTTCATTTTCAGAATTTTCGTTTGGAACTCATAATGAACTAATATGGCAATATTGTGAAAGTCATTCCAGGATACCTTAGTAAAAAATGTTTCTTTGACCCTTTCTTTAATCACAAAAATAAGAGATTATTATAATAAAACTCTTGTTATTTTAAATAACTGGAGTGATCTCCAATGTCTCCACAGAATGTTCCTTGGTGGAAATATAAAATCTTTCTCTTTCTTTTTTATTGTAATATGTATTTCATACTGTTTCTTTAGACTGTTTCACTTTCCAATTTAATTTGATCTATCTTTATCCTTTCCTTAATATTTAGACCAGAGACTATTTTCTATATGCAATTTCAATATCCTCACTATAACATTACTGGTACACCAATTTTTCTGGCACAAGTGATTCCTCCCTCTTGTTGTTGTTGTTATGTGCCATTGAGTCACCTGCAACTCATAGTGACCCTATGTAAAAGAGCCCTAAATGTCGTTCTATCCTGTGCCAACCTCACCATCTCAAACACACTCATTCCCACCACTCCACTCACAAAATCAATCCATCTCATTGAAGGTCTTCCTCTCCTGCGCTGTCTCTCCACTCTCCCACACATAATGTCCCTCTCCAAGGACCAGTCCCCCCTTGCAACATGCCCAAAGTATGTCAGATGAAGCTTCAGAATCCTTGACTCCAAGGAGTTCTGGCTTCACCTTCTCCAGAACAAAGCTGTTTGTTCTCTTAACAGTCCATGGTAAATTCAACATTCTTCTCCAGCACCACAACTCAAAGGCATCAATTCTCATTCTATTATCCTTACCCACTGGCCAACTCTCCGATGCATGACATGTAATTGCAAAGGCTATAGCCTAGATTGGGCGCACCTTAGTCTCCAGGCTGATGATGTCACTCTTCAGTACTCTTGAGAGGTCCCTCACAGCTGACTTTCCCAATGCAATTTGTCTCTTGATTTCCTGGCTGCTGTTACCAATATTTTTCTATAAACTCTTATTCTGAAAATAAATTTACAGTGATAGAATGGAATTCTTGCCCTCATTTGAAGGCAACTCAATTCCACATGCAGAATATTATTCCAAGGTTGGTGATGAATCTAACCCTCCATCAAAGAAAAACTTGCAATGAGAATGCAAACAAACCCTTTTCAAAATGTGTGGAAAACTGAAACTGAGAATATAAAGTGAGACCAGAGAAGAAGAGTAGAGCTTTCCTTCTACGTGTGCTGGGTCTCACGTCATTCTTTGAGAGAAAGCAGATTGTGCTCGTCTATCTTTTATCCTAATACAAGAAGTTTCAAGAAAAGTAAGTATTCCATGAGTTTTAATTTATATTTTCTTTATTTTGTTGTTGTTGATTGCTTTCAACTCGAGACCAATTCACAGTGATCCTATGAACAAAAAGCCTGACGCCCCTCTACAACTATCAATGTTTATCAAAGTTCATAGAGTTTAAGGAGGCATGTTATTTAGGAAGTGGATGCTACTCTGTATGTAGCCTAAATTTTATTCTGACCTGTAAAAATCACATAGATTATGTTTGAGGGCCTATCTGATTTCCACTGTTGAATAAAGACATAGCTAAGTGGATTAGAAGTTATAAAAGGAAAGTGTTGGATATGGTGATCAGATTGTTCTCTCTGAGTTTCTGGAATCAAGACCTGCACAAGGGTTTCCACAGGACAAATGCAGACCTTTCACCTGATGAAAACACAAAATATGGTTTATACACTTTATATTGATAATTCTCATAGTATTCTCTGAGTTTACAACCATCTGTCTCTTTTTTTTTTTTTTAATTTTTTCAAGTGATTAAATGTCTTTGGGCAGCTAACCACAAAGATTGGTGATTCAAATCTCACTCTGAGAGAAAGATGGGAGGTCTCCTGTAAAGATTTAACAACCATCTGTCTCTTAATTTTCATAAGAATTCTATTTCAAAACCATTTCATGCTGGCTATTTCAACCTGATTTCTCAATTTAAATTATTAAAATTTTATTTTCTCCTTTTTGTTAATAACACATCATAATGTCATAGCTCAAATGCTAAGATTCAGTCTGGCAGCAAATCTTACTAAATTTCCTTTTAAAATGTACTCTAATATCACTCAATTATTTTTCCTTCTGATTTATTATCATCAGTGTGTCTCACAGCACACTTTTCATAACAGGTATTCATTCTATTCAAATTTACTTGCAAATATTCATTACCATTAAGTATTCATAAAAATTTCAGAATCATAAATTCATAATATCTTATTACTCATTAAAAATTATACGTATAACTTCCAGGATAGGGGGATGAAAAACTGGAAAAATCTTATCCCAAAGAGAACATCCACTAAGCAGGTAACATTAGACAATCAACTCTTCAAAGTATCTGGGAATTAATAAAAGGACATTGACACAGTAATTGTGGCAATGTGATCAGATGAGTTCAGAGATCATGAGCTTGACTCTGGATAGAATAAGTTTCAGAGCCCTTGTTCATCAGAGAGTCCTTATGAGTCATGGTAGACTTGATAGTACATAATATCAACAGTAACACAAGAAAATGAAAATAAAACAGCATTTATTTAAGAAAATGTGTAGAAATTTGGTAAGAAGATAAGAAAGGCATAGCTTTTGAGTTAGATCCATTCATTGGCTTTGTGGAAGAATTGCTTCAATAGGTTTGAGCCAAAAGGAAATTCCATTTCAGTCAGTTTACTTAGGTAGAAAAACAATTGTAGACGATTTTTACAAATGTAGGATATTGACAGATCACATTTTCTACTGCTCCATTCTGGAGATGGTATATATCTTGCAAGAGAAAGCAATTGGCAACATTTATTTATTCCCTCCTAACTTATACATCTTTGCAAGCATGATAACCCTTTCTAAGGGAGAGCTTCCCTCACAACATTTCCAAAGTATGAAGGACAAAGCTTCCTCACCTTTGCTTCCAAGGAGTACTCTGGCTGCATTTTCTTGACATCATATCTGTTTGTTCTTTTGCAGTCCATGGAATACTCAGTTCTCTTCCACAGCACCACAACTCACACATTGGGCTATTGCTAGGTGAGGCTATTCTTTGGAAAGGGACATAGTGTTTTGAAAGATGAAGGTCAGTGAAGGACAGGAAGAACCCCAAAGAAATGGACTGACATAATGCCTGGAGTAATTGAGTTTCTCAGAAGTAATAGGCACAATGTGGTGTTAACCCAAAGTTGGCTTTTTCATCTGTTATGTTGTTGTTGTTGTTGTTATGTGCCGTCAAGTCGTTTCAGACTCATAGCGACCCTATGCACAACAGCCCTAAACCCTGCTCTATCCTGTGCCAACCGCACCACCTCTGACACACTCATCCCTATTACCCAGTCACCAAATCAATCCATCTCATAGAGGGTCTTCCCCTCCTGCGTTGTCCCTCAACCCTCCCAAGCATGATGTCCCTCTCCAAGGACCCGTCCCTCCTGGCAACATGTCCAAAGTATGTCAGACGAAGCCCCAGAATCCTTGCCTCCAAGGAGTAACTTGGTTTTATCCTCTCTAATGTCTGCAGACACATGATCTTGCAAATCATAAACAGCTGTGGGGCTAGGATAGGCGAGAGAGTGCTTCACACACTGAGCAGCAAACCTTTAGTTAGAATGGAGCAAGACCCTGGTGGTGAGACCTGGTGATGGTGGAGAGACTGTGGCATTGCTGGGTAGAAACTGTGGCAAAGTGTAACCAGAGGAGTCATGAGATAAGGACTACAGTTAAAGGTTTTGCTGTTCTTGCTAGAAGCTTGAAGGAGAAGCTGACTTATAATTGTCCTTGCTGAATGACTAAGGAAACCATAGGCTTCTGGAATTTGTGTTGCTACCTTTTAAGAATTAAATAATTATCTTTTGTTATTAATCTGTTATTGGACTTCTGACCTAAACCTGGACTTCAATTGGTTGATATTCTTTGCCTTCCCAACTCTCCAAATTATTTCCTGAATAAACTCCATTCTCAGTACCACAAGTGTGAGGAAAGTCTTTGAGTCAATCATGAATCAACAAATCTCTTGCTACTGATGTGGCTCTAGAATTCTATGGGACTGAGCAATCAGCTCCTTATCTGTTTCTGCTCAGGGGTGGAGTGGGTGTGCCTTATTCCTATATCCTTATATCTCCTTTTTTTCTGTTCCTTTCACACACATGATATGTTAGGCTTCATGCCTGTTGTTTGTAGAGTTACTGTGAGTCTTACTCGACTCAACAGCACCTAACAACAACAACTTCTATATTTAGAGGAAATTTAGACTTGATATTTGGTACAGTCAATTAGCTATCATGCAAAGCTGTTTGTGATTGGATACTGCAATGGTAAACTCATTAGCTGAATGTTACCTTATACATTGCTAGCTTTGCAGCACAGAAATTTATTCTGGCAATTAAAAAAAAATGAGCATAGGTTTATTCCATTATCTGACTGGGGAAGACTCTAAATTGGTACAGTTTTCTTATAAGAAAGAAAACCTGATTCTGAGTTATCCCCTCAGCCAGCCAGGTTAGTTAGCAAATAAAATGAGTACTCCATTGTCTCTCTTCCCAATCTGTAGCTTCACAGACCATAATTTCTACTCAAAGGGAGATATGGACAAATTTCAAAGAGTGGCAAAATCATGTTCCTATAAAAGAACCTAACTTTAATTACATACAAATGCAGTTTATGTTTGCAGATTTGACAAAATAAAGGACATAACAATTAAACAAAACAAAAACATTTATTATTGTCAAATCAATTCTAACTTACAGTGATGCTAGACCAAATAAAACTGTTACACATGATTTCCTAGATTTTGTAAAGACAGACTCTCTCATTGTCAAGAGTTTGAATAATAGGTTTTCAGTTAGTAGTTAAATACAGAATTGCTGCATGCCAACTGATGTCCAGCCAATGATTAATCTAGGCTAAGCTGATGTATTATAAAAGCAGTACATTACTAAAAAAGCGTGTTGTTATGTGTTAAGTTGCTTGTAACTCATAGCAAGAGCTCTGAACCGTCCTATATCTTGAGCCAACCTCATTGTCTCTGATACATCTTTCCCCCATTAACACAGTCACTCAGTGACTCTATCTCATCAAGGGTTTTCTAGTCTTGCACTATCCCTCCAATCTTCCAAGTATGATGTCCTTCTCCAAGAGCTGGTCCCTATTTATAACATGACCAAAATATGTCAGACAGTGTCTCAGAATCCTTGTCTCCAAGGAACAGCCTGGGTTCAGCCTCTCCAGAATGAACCTGTTTGTTCTCCTAGTTTAAAGATGAGGTAAAATAATATACTTAAAGATGTTGTTGTTGTTGCTTGCAATAGAGTTGAGCACTACTTATAGGCCTGAAGCCTTTCTATAAATATCAACATTTATCAAAGTTCATAGAATTTCTGAGGCATCTTATTTAGGAAATGCCACTCCTGCTTCCAAATATTAGGAGTCCCAAATTCCACAGGAAGACAAGAAACATACACGTGCATCATATTTTCATTTCACTAAATTATATATA
>NW_006399892.1:7710269-7723793 GCF_000299155.1 Elephantulus edwardii | reverse complement strand
TATTATGAGTTTTTGAGAAGGCGAATTAACAACATGTTCTGTACATATTTAAAAGATACCCTTCCTAAATCTAATCATCTATGGAGTGTAGGAAGACTGTGAATGTCCAAAGATAGATTATGAAAAAATTAAAAGTTCACAATATGAGAATAAGAGTCTTTATTATGTTAGTTGATTCAAGTATTTAAATAAGCAGATATCAGTAGCAAGGTCTGAATAAAGGCAAATTCAGGTCCAGAGTTGCTATTATTTTATATATTTTAAATGATTAATAATCAGCAAAAAGTATCTGACACACTTGACCAAGCATTTATAAAAAGGTTAAAGAAATTTACTTTGCATGTGGGTTTTTAAATAAATAAATGTGTAAAATAAACTATAAATACTATAACATCACAAGAAAGAATGTTTAATAATTTTTAAACATGATAATACTGCATCATCAAGTAAGGAATGTCAATTAACTAGAAATGGTAAGTTTTGTAAATAGAATACCTGAAAGAAAAATCACTGTACTGACAGATAGTTAATGGGAGATCTTGGAAAAAGAGCCAGTAAACTTGAAGAAAGTTCCATAGACATTATTCCAACTGAATAACAGAGAGCAAAAGTAATGAAATTGAGGAGAACATTTGAAAACTGAGATGCACCATAAAGTATACCATTATTTCTATAATAGAACTATCAGAACTTGAGTAGAAGGAATAAGAGATAAAAAAATGTGATAAAACAAATCCTCAAATTGCTCTAAATATGTATTACAAAACATAGTTATCTCCCCCCTAAAAAACCCATTTAAATAAACTCCAATAAGAAAATGCAAGTGTGTAAAACAATTATTTTAGAATGAGTATAAGAATCTAAGGGACATGGGGGAGGGTGGAAGCAGAGGGATGAGCATGGGCAGGGGGGAGATTAATCAGGAAGTTGTATAATTTGATGGGGGAGATGAGGGAAATTGGAAGACTGTTCTAGAAAACAATATATTCAAATTTTATAAATAAACTAGTATTAAAAATTAATAAGTACAAGAATATCTACACCCAGAGTCATTATAGTAAAAATATTAAAAGATAAAGACATAGAAAGAAAAAATATTGAAATCAGCAAGAAGAAACAATCAATAAATATAAATGAGCATAGATCAGGTTAAAAGGTGACTTGGAAGCCATGAACAGTAAGATGGCATTCAAAGTATTGAGAGAAATAAATAAAAGACCTGTAAGCAAAAAGTATTATTTTCATCAAAGTTAATTTCTAAGAAAAAGAAAATTTGAAGAAATCCATTATTAGAACAACTATGTTACTTGAAAGGAAATTCATTATACTAAAAGAATATTACCTCAGATGATAATTTTAAATCTACCTGAACAACAAGCACTGATATATTTGATATTATCGTGATATTTTTAAAAACTGATAGAATGGTATTTCTTTCATCTTATCTAATTTACAAAATGACTAAATGGAACAATGTGAACATAGTCATATTTTTAGGATTATAATATATTGGACAATAATAGCTCACAGGAGAAGAAAGGGGAACAAAACTGTATTGGTGTAAAGATAGTATACCAGATGGTATCTTGAACATACTGGGAAAATGGAAAAGAAACAATCACGACAAATGAGAAGAATTTCATAACAATGTAAAAATATTTACTTACTTTCCACTGTTCTACAAAGTATTATATAACATATAAAAAATTTATGACAGCATGACTGATGTTTTTGTTGTTGCTAGGTGTCATCAAGTCGAGTACAGCTAGCTAATAGTGACCCTTTGAACAAAAGATCTGAAACTTGTCCTGACATGCACCATCCTCACACTTCCCGACACACAAAAGCCCATTGCATCAGTCACCTTGTCAATCCACCTGTTTGAGGGTCTTCTTCAACTTCGCAGACCCTCCACCCTTCCCAACATCACATTTCTCTCTAAGGAATAGCAACTCTGAGCAGTATGTCCAAAATATGGTAGGTGAAGCCTCATCATTCTTGCCTGTAAAGAGCACTCCAGCTCCACCCTCTTCAAGACATAGCTGTTCATTTATTTGGCCTTCGATGGAATGTTCAGTGCTCTTCTCCAATCACAGCTCAAAGACATCAATTCTTTTTCTGTAATGTTCATTCATTGTTCAGGTCTCAGATGCAGAGCTAGCAATCAGAAAGACTATGGCCTGAATCATATACTCCTTAATCTAAAACTGACTTTACTACTTCTCCATAATTTGGAAAGGTCCCTAATTGCAGATTTTCCCATTGCAATGCATCTCCGTATTTCTGACTGTTTGTACCAAGGGCATCAGTTGTGGATCCAAGCAAGATGAAGGTGTTGACAATTTCTGTCTGCTCTCCATCCATCATGACACTTCCTATTGGTCCAATGGTAAGAATCTTTATCTTGAAATCATGACTACATGATTATGATTATGTATTGCATGGATTGTAGGATATGTAGACATAGTATACATGTATGTGTCTGTACATGTGCAACATGTCTGCTCTTGTGGATGTGTATCACAGATCCAAAGCTGACTCGTAAAAGATTGTCCAGTGAAATTTCAGAAGCGGCAAATCACACAGGAGGAGATTGAGTCTATTTTTCTCAATGAGGAGACGGTGGATTCAAACTGTGTGCCTTTGGGTTGACAAGCCAGGTCTTTAATACTAAGCCACCAGGACATATGCATATGTACTCATTAAAGTAAAAGACTGACTGGAAGAGGGTCATCATTGCTCCCATTTCCAAGAAAGACGATTCAACAGAATGTGGACCTTAATGAACAATATAATTAACACTCCATGCAAGAAAAAATACTGCTGAAGATCATCCAGAGCAGCCAGACAAGCTCATTGACGAGAGACCTGCCAGAGATGCACCTGGGTTTCTAGTGGCCATGGTACCAATAGTATCACCACTGATGTCAGATAGATCCTGGCTGAAAGCAGAGAACAACCAAAGCATGTCTGTCTTTTATTGACTATAGAAAGGCATTTGACTATGTGGATCATAGCAAATTACAGCTAACATTGAAACAAATAGAAATCCCAGAACACTTATTTATTACCATACAAAAACTATACCTGGAACAAGAAGCTGTTGTACAAACAGAGCAAGAAAAGAAAAACTGTATGGTTCAAAATCAGGAAGGGATTGCTTCAGGATTATATCCTGTCTCCATGCCTATTCAATCTGTACACTGAGAAAATAATTTGAGAAGCTGAACTCTCTGTGAAGAATTTGGCATCAGTATTGGGGCAATGCTGATCAATAACTTGAATTATGCAGATGGCACAACCTAGATTGCTGAAAGTGCAGATGACTTGAAATGCTGCACAAGGCAAAATACTGACGGCCTTCATATAATATGTATTTTATCTCAACATGAAAAAGACAAATATCGTCATCACCGGACTTATAAGCAACAATATTGTAGATGTATAAAGGATTGAAATTATCTATAATTTCATCTTAATTATATCCATAATCAGCACCATGGGCACCAGCTGTCAGGAAATCAAGAGATGTATTGTGCTGGGAAAAGCTGCTGTCAAGAACTTCTCCAAGATATTACAATCAATTATGTCAATTTGAAGACCAAGGAGCACCTAATTCAGTCCACAGACTTTCCAATCATTCCCTATGCATTTGAGAACTGGGCAAATGAATAATGATGACAGAGGAATTAATGACTTTGAGCTGTGGTGTTGGAGAAGAGTAATGAATACTCCATGAACTGCCCAAAGAGCAAACAGATATGTCTTGAGAAAAGTGTATCCAGAATCCTCCTTGGATGTAAAGGTGGTGATGCTGCTTCTCACATATTCTAAGCATGTTACTAGGAGAAGCTATTTCTTGGAGAGGTATATCATGCTTAGAATGTGGAGGGTCAGTGAAAGAGCGAAAGAGTCTCAATGAGGTGTTTGTAGTGACTAAAGGATGGGTCTAAGAGTATCAGATATAGTGAGGATGATACAGGATAGGATAGGGTTCAGAACCTTTTTCATAACTTTGCTGGGAGTCCTATTTGGCTTGATGGCACTGAACAAAAAAAAAACAAAAAACAACCCACATACACACAAAAAGCACACCAGCAACATAAAAGAAAGAAGGAAGCTACAATCATAGATATGAGACACAAATAAAAATATATAAAGCAATTATATCACTCTGAAAAATAACAACATTAAAATAAATAGAATACTCTTATAATATATGGAGATTCATAGTGGGAATTAAACAAAGAGACTATGTTTTTTGTATATGTATAGTCGTGCTTTAGGTCAATACTAGAGTCGTATTAATTAGTGAATTTATTTAATTCATATTAAATATGTTAGAAGTAACAATATGAAGAAAATATGTATCCTCTCGCAAAATAATAAATCTGAAGTAATTCTATAAATATCTGACAAAATATTCTTAAACATATAAAGGTTTCAGTGCTGTTGTTAAGTGCCATTGAGTTGAGTACGATCCACAGCAACTCTGTGAAGTACAGATCAGAACCCTGTTCTATACTGTCATTTTCATACTTCGTGTACAGTAGAGCCCACAGAGGCAGGCACTGTGTCAATCCACCTAGTGGAGGGTCTTCGCTTTCCAAGGAATTGCCTCTCCAAGCAGCATGCATGAAGTAGGTGAGGCAAAGCTTTCTCATCTTTACCTCCAAAGAGCACTCTGGCTGCAATTTATCCTAGACACTTTTTTTCTTTTCTTTTTGTGATTCATGGGATGTTAATATTCTTCTGTAACACCAGAGCTCAAAGGCATCAATTATTCTTCTGTCATCTTTACTCATGGGCCAGTTCTTAGGTATATACCAAGTATCAGAAAGACCATGGCCCGAATCAGATACACTTTAGCCCTCAACTTGTCATCATTGTTGTTGTTGTTGATTGCCTTCGAGTCAAGCAGGACTCATAGAGACCCTATAAACAAAAGGCCTGAAAGCCCCTCTACAACCATCAACATTTATCAAAGTTCATAGTTTCCAGAGGCGAGTTGTTTAGGAAGTGGATGCCACTCCTGCTTCCAATTCTTCATATCATTTAGGAGTAATGATGGCAGTTTGGTCCTCAAACTGGCATCATTAGTCATAAATAATATGAACAGTTCCATAACTGCAGACTTTCTCAGTGCAGTATGTCTCCTGTTTTCCTGACTGCTCATATACTAAAGGTGTTGATTGTGAATCCAATTAAGATGCAGGTGATGACAGTTTCAATCTCACAGTAGATATAAGGAAAATGGTACAGTAGATAGAACTGTTATAACTATAAATGAGTTAAGGCATACAGAATATATACCCTTGCTGTTGTTGTTATGTGCCATCGAGTCGCTTGCAACTCATAGCAACCCTATGTACAACAGCCCTAAACCCTGCTCTATCCTGTGCCAGTCTCACTACCTCTGACACACCCATCCTGATTACCCCAGTCACTGAATAAATCCACCTCATAGAGGGTCTTCCCTTCCTATGCTGTCCCTCCACCCTCCCAAGCGTGATGCCCTTCTCCAAGGACCTCTCCCTCCTTACAACATGTCCAAAATACATCAGATGAAGACCCAGAATCATTGCCTCCAAGGAGAAGCCTGGTTTAACCCTTTCCGGGATGAATCTGTTTGTTTTCTTGACAGTCCATGGTACATTCAATACTCTTCTCCAGCATCACAGCTCAAAGACAACAATTCTCCTTCTATCCTCCCTAGTCACTGTCCAACTCTCTGATGCATAACAAGTGATTGCAAAGACCATGGACTGTATCAGACACACTTCATTATCCAGAGTGACACCATTGCTCTTCAGTACTTTGGAGAGCAGACTTTCCCATCACAATCCGTTTTTTGCTTTCCTGGGTACTGGTGCCAAGAGTGTTGACCGTGGGGCCAAACAGACTAAAGTTGTTAATAATCTCAGTCTCTTCACCAACCATCGTGATGCTGCCAATTGGTCCAGTGGTCCAGTGGTGAGAATCTTTATCTTATTGATATTTCAGGAAAATAGTCTTTCACGATTAAATTTTACACTAATATTAACTGCAAATTTTTGATTCTTGATCATTTCCATGTTGCAGAAGCCATCTTGTATTTCTAATTTTAAAACTACCAAATGTCCTTTTGTTATGAATTTACTAATTTTTGGCCAGAAACAATGTGTTTTAGTCTCCATTCAAGTGCATTAGTTTTTCCTTCTAATATTTTGAGGTACTTTTCTTATTTGCAGATGTGTATTAATTATTTGCTTGCTGCAATGGGTCAAGGACTGCAGCCTTCAGTATGGATTGAGGCTCAATGTCAAGAAGACAAAGATTCTCACCACTGGATCAGTTGGCAGCATCAGGATGGATGGTGAAGAGATGAGATTGTTCACAGCTTCAGTTTGCTCGGCTCCATGGTCAACAATCTTGGCAGCAGGATCCAGGAAATCATAAAACGTATTGCGATGGAAAAGTCTGCGGTTAGGGACCTCTCTAAAGTACTCAAGAGCAACAGTGTGTCTCTGGAGACTAAGGTGTGTCTGATACAGGTCCTTGGAGAGGGACATCATGCTTGGGAGGCTGGAGGAGCGGCGCAAGTGGGGAAGACCCTCTGTGAGGTGGATTGATTTAGTGACTGGGGTAATCAGGATGGGAGTGTCAGAGGCAGTGTGATTGGCACAGGATAGAGCAGGGTTTAGGGCTGTTGTACATAGGGTCGCTATGAGTCGCAAGCAACTGGACGGCACATAACAACAACAACAACATCAGGAATAACATAAGGGAATTTTCTTTTACCACTTCTATTCAACATTTAACTGGAGGTTTTAAGAAAGACAGTTAAACAAGAAAAAAAATCAATAAAAAATTACAAAGAAAAAAGAGTAATTTTTCAAAGACATGAACTTACATGTACACAAAACTAATAAGCTAAATAAGTAAAACAAAATACTAAAGAACAATCTTTAAAATTTTATTTTTTTACTCTATCAAAAATTCAAAAATAAAGATAAGTGGGTTAATATTTTTATAGCCTTCGATAGAAAAAAATAGTTAAGAATCAATTTGATAACATTTTATTTGTATACCGACAATTTAAATTACTGTTGAACTACCTTATACAGTTTCTAAATATATGGAAAGAAACTTTATCTTCCAAATAAGATTTATTTTCTTAAATGAAATTACTTCTTATAAAAATTCTACCATTTTTTTATGTAGAAGTTGACAACTGGTTCCTAAAATTAATTTGGGTATTTAAGAGTTCTCTTTCAAAGGGCAGCTTGGAAATACAAAGCAAAGTATTATAATGAAATATGCAAAGAGCTGGAGTCAGAAAATCAGAAGGGATAAACTCCCTTGGCATTTATTAAGCTGAAGGAACTGAAGAACACATGAGTGGCAGTACTTAAGGATGCAATGGGCAGAATAATGAATGACTCAGGAAGCATTGAAAGAAGATGGGAGGAATACAGAGAGTATCTGTATAAAAAAGAACTGACTGATACAGAAGCAAGCAGCTCCTGAAACAACATATGATTAAGAGACAATGGTGATGAAGAAAGAAGTTCAAGCTGCCTTGAGGAAATTGGAAAAAACAAACAAACAAACAAAAAACCACAAAGCCCCAGGAATCGATGGAATACCAACTGACATATTTCAACAAACAGATGATGCCCTGGATGTGCTCACCAGACTGTGCCAAGCAATCTCAGGACAACCACCTGGTCAACTGACTGTAGAATATCCAAGTTTATTACTATTCCAAAAAGCAGTGATCCAACAGACCTTGGAAATTATTGAACAATATCACTAATATTACATGGAAGAAAAATCCTGCTAAAGCTTATCCAAAAATGACTAGAACAGTGTATCGACAGAGAATTAGCAGAAATATAATTAGGGCTTAGAAGAAACAGGACTAAGGATTAGGGACCTCATAGCCAGTGTGAAAAGGATCTCCGTTGAGAACAGAAACTACCAGAGGAACGTACGTTTCACTGACTGTGTAAAGACATTGACTGTGTGACTCAAAACAAATTGTGGCTAACATTGAGAAGAATGGGAATTCCAGAACACCTTGCTGTGCTTCTGTGAAGCCTATTCTTGGACCAGGAAGCAGTCATCAAAACAGAATAAGGAAACACTCCCTCATTCAAAATTAGGAAAGAAGTGTGTGAAGGATGTGTCTTGTCTCCTTATCTTTTAATTTATATGTGTAACAGATAATTTTGGGGCGCTGGTTTTTATGAGCAGGAATGTGGCAACAGAATTGGAGGAAGACTCATCAACAACGTGTGTTACGTAGATGACATAACCTTTCATGCTCAAAATGAGGAAGGACTGATGCATTTCCTGTAGACGGTCAAGGATTAATCTTCAATATAAACTGAAGACAATATCAAGAACATAAAGATTCTCACCACTGGATCAACTGGAAGCATTATGAAAGATGGAGAGGGTCTTGAGATTGTTAAGAATTTCAGCTTACTTGGCTCCACAATCAACACTCTTAGCAGTCAGGAAATAAAAAAATTAAAAAAAAAATTGTGTTGGGAAAATATGCTGTTTGGAGACTAAGGTGCACTTGATTCAGGCCGTGAGTTGTTAATTATTTGTTATGCATCAGAAAGTTGGACACTGACTAAGGACAGCAGAAGGATCAATGCCTTTGTTTTGTGGTTCTGGAGAAGAGTGTTGAACATTCCATAGACTGCCAAGTGAATAAGCAGGTTTGTCTTGAATATGGTGAAACTAAGTTGCTCCTTGGAGGCAAAGAATTTAAAACTCCATCTCACATACTTGGGGTATGTTTCCAGGAAGGATCAGTCCTTGGAGAAGTTCATCATGCTTAGAAAGGTATAGGGAAAGCAGAAGAGAGGACCCTGGATGAGATGAATTAACACAGTGACTGGGGAAATGGGTTTAGGTACATTGGAGACAATGGAACTGGCCCAAGATAGAACATGATTCAGAGCTCTTGTGCGTAGGGTTGCTCTGAATAGCAGGTAAGTGGATGGCACACAACAACAACAGCAGGCTATCAAAACAAAAGCAACAGAGTTATCAAAATAGACATGAAATAGAAGAATACCCTTATAAATACCTTTCTCGATTTCATTTATTTAAATAAGATAATAAAGTTACTATAATCAAATCATTGGTGTTATCATTAGATGGTATATCAACTACAACTCTTAGTGATTCCAAAACAACAGACCTAATCTTGCCCTATCCTCTGCCATCCTCATCATCTCTGAGGGGCTTGATACTATTGTTACAGTTACTCTATTAATCCATTGGGGAAATTTCCTTTCTTTTTCTGACCCTCCAACTTCCCCAGGATGATGCCTTTGTCTTTGAATAGTCAATAAAACCCAAATAAACATCTCTCTAGTATTCTTTGCTGCATCCAAGATCCATTTCACATTAGCAATGGTAGCACCCTATTTGGTGTTGGCCAGTTCTTTTGGGTATAGGGACTTTTTGTATCCTTTCCATCTTTTATAAATTTTCTTTATACAATCCTTCAATATTTTAGCTTGAGGTTTGGATTTCTTCTTCACATCTTTCAGCTTAAGAAATGGTAAGCGTATACTTTCTTTTGTTTTTCAATCTCAGCTCTTTGCAAATTTCTTTATAATACTTTGCTTTGTAAGCTAGCTTTTCAAATCATCTGTTCACCTCTTTTGCATCAGTATTTCTTCCCTTTATTTTGGTTGTCTACATTCTATTGCAGTTTTCATAATATTTTCTGACATCTGATTTGTTATTTTCTTTTTTGTCTATATTTTTTAATTAGCTTTTTCTTTGATGTCACCTCACAACTGATGTGGGCTTCAAACACTAATGTCCAATGAATCAAATATATTCCTGAGATTATTTTTAAATTCCGTGGATTTTGGTCCTTCTTTACTTGTTTTCATTTTTTCAACTTAAAACTTTCACATGAATAACTGATGACCTGTTCCACAGCCAGTTCCTACTATTGCTTTGACTGCTGATACTGAGCTTCTCCATTGACTTTTCCCACAAATATTATCAGTCTCACTTTAGTGTAGTTCATCATGTAAGGTCCATACAAATGATGTCAGTTTCATGTGCAGTCAAGTAGATACCAACTCTTTACTGGTTGTCCAGTTGGTTTTCAGAGGCTGCAAAAAACAGGGTTAATAGATTGCTAATATTTCTCCCATGGTACAGCTGGTGGATTCATAATGCTTGCCTTTGATTTGACAGTACAAGTGTTTACCCAGTAGATAACCCAGACTCTATAGTCATTATACACATTGTGTTGGGTTCTTTTAAAAGGTATTTGCAATGATAATATTTGAATGATAGTGGATTCAACGTCCTTATAAGTATGTGGATATTATCCTATCACTCATAACCCTGTATATCAATATGGCCTTAGAAATGACTTTTTTAAATATGAAAGCAACCCCATTTTCCCTCATTTTTTCATCTGTAGCGTAGTTGATCATATAGTTAAATGCCCAATGCCAATCCATCCCATTTTGTTAATACCTAGTATATAAATATTTATGCATTACATTTCAGCAAGCAGGGTTGTGTCATCTGCATAACAGATTGTTGATGGATCTTCCACCAATCCTGATGCCGCATTTCTCTTCATAGAGACCAGCCTCCCAGATAATCTGTTCTGCATACGGATTGGAAAGGTACAGAGACAGGACACATCCCTGGTGTACACCCTACCCAATTTTGAACCATGCAGTGTTTCCTTGCTCTATTCTGACGACTACCTCTTGGCCCAAGTATAGGTTTCTCATTAGCACGATCAAGTGTTCTGGGATTCCCATTCTTCTCAGAATCAGCCACAATTTGTTATGACCCACAGAGTCAAACGCCTTAACATAATCAATGAAACACAGATAGACATTCCTCTGGTATTCCCTGCTTTCAGCTAAGATCCATCTAACATTAGCTACAATATCCCTAGAACCATGACCCCTTCTAAACCCAGCCTGGACATCTGGCAGTTCTATGCTGATGTGTTGTTCCAGTCATTTTTGGACCTGAAGCGCTTGCTGCAGAGGGTCAAGGGCTGAAGCCTCCAATATGCATTGAGGCTCGATGTCAAGAAGACAAAGATTCTCACTGCTGGACCAATTGGCAGCATCAGGATGGGTGGTGAAGAGATTGAGATTGTTCACAGATTTATTTTGCTTGGCTCCATGGTCAACATTCTTGGCACCAGTAGCCAGGAAATTAAAAGACATATTGCCATGGGAAAGTTTGCTTTTAGGGACATCTCCAAAGTACTGAAGAGCAATGGTGTCTCTCTGGAGACTAAGGTGTGTCTGATACAGGCCATGGTCTTTGCTACCACTCGTTATTCATCAGAGAGTTGGACTAAGGAGGATAGAAGGAAAATTGATGTCTTTGAGCGTTGGTGCTGGAGAAGAGTATTGAGGATACCATGGACTGCTAGGAAAACAAACAGATTCATCCTCGAGAGGGTTAAACCAGGCGGCTCCTTGCAAGCAAGGATTCTGAGGCTCCGTCTAACATACTTTGGACATGTTGTAAGGAGGGACAGGTTCTTGGAGAGGGACATCATGCTTGGGAGGGTGGAGGGACAGAGCAGGAGGGGGAAGCCCCCTATGAGCTGGATTGATTCAGTGACTGGGGTAATCAGGATGGATGGGTCAGAGACAGTGTGATTGGCACAGGATAGAGCAGAATTTAGGGCTCTTGTACATAGGGCAGCTATGAGTAGTAGCAAGCGACTCGAGGGAGCATAACAACAACATGCATTACTTTTCTTTCATAACAGTGTCCAATTTTCCTACATTCAGGCTTCTTAAATTTCTCTTTTCAATCACTAGTGTCTGATCACAGCTGTTACTCCTCCTTTGGTTTCTCCAATTGAGGGCTCAGCCGCAGTTACCATATGCTAGTCTAAGTGTGCTCTACTGAACACAAGGTTTTCAAGGGCCTATTTCAAAAGTGGATGCCAAATCCTTCTTCCTAGTCTGTCTTAATTTGAATGCTCAGACGTAGAACAGCATCTGACAAACAAGCATTTTACCGAAAGGAACAGATGAAAGACAAATCTCAATTATAGAAGCAACCAATAGATAAGTGTTGTTCCCCTCCCTTGGCCAAGATGTTTGACCCATCCCTTTCTCCATTCCATCAGTATCCCATTCCACTTCTGCCTACTCCATTCAACATCTTTCCGCACCTATCCAGCCCTTAATGTAATGGCTTGGGTCTCAAGCCTACTTATCTTTTATGATTCCAAGTGCCTTATGCTGCTACCAGTCTCTTATGTTGCAGCCAGAATCTCTTGAGTTCAGGAATCTCTAAGTCCTTATTTAGGAATCAGTGTTAGGAAATCCTTTCTATTTTAGATAGTTCTGAGGAAAATTACTTTGCCATGAATGTCTGCTCCAGGACTGACTTAATGTTGCTTAGTGCCTCTTCTTTTCCATTTGAAGCATATTGCTGTCAGAGTAGGATAATTTTCCAGGAGAGCTTGATGTGTCCTTTAGATATGGTATGCTGTTGTTTGTTATGTGCTCTTGAGTCACCTATGACCCACAGTGACCCAGTAGCTCCAAACCCTGTCCTGTCCTGAGCTGGTCTCACTAATTCCAATACACCAACCCCCATTGTCCTAGTTACTGTGTCAATCCATCTTATTAGGTGTCTTCCTCTCCTGTGCTATTCCTCCACCCTTCCATGTATGATGTCTTTCTCTAAAGGCTGGTCTCTTTCCTGGCCACGTGCCCAAAGTATATGAGATGGATCTTCAAAATCCTAGCTTCCAAAGAGAAACTTTGTTTCACCCTCTCCAAGACAGACCTATTTGTTTTTTTGGTGGCCCATACTATGTTCAAGACTCTTCTCCAGCACTACAATTTGAAGACATGAATTCTTCTGTCATTCTTAGTCACTGTGCAGTTCCTGATGCATAGCAAGTAATTGCAAAGACCATGACCTGGACTAAACACACTTTAGTCTCTAGACTGACATCTTTGCTTTTCAGTACTCTTGAGAGATCCTTGACAGCAGATTTCCCAATGCAATTCATCTTTTGATTTACTGACTGCTGGTGTTATGAGCATTGATTATGGAGTGGAGCAACTTGTTTTCTTGGTTGAAGGCTGCAGGTCTAAGGACACAAAATTATTTAAAACTCAAGCCCTGCCCATCAAATTTCTGTGATTGTGCATGTACCTGTTTGCATAGGGATGATTTGAAATCTTCCTCCTCTGTGCTCAGCTCCAAAATAATCACTCAGGCCCATCCTGCCTGACTTCTGGAATTATGGATGTACCTATATAAGAAATAATAATAATAATAACAACAACAACAATAACAATAGCATCCACTTCCATAATAGCTTGCCTCCGGAAACCCTATGAACTTGGAGAGAGGATGAAAGGCACCCAAGCATCAAGGACTCTCCTTCATAGGGTCGCTATGAGTCGCCTGCGACTCGACGGGCCTTAACAACAGCAACAACAGACTAGAATGCAAAAGTTGAGGACAGAGAAGAATCAGCACTTG
>NW_006399892.1:7708701-7710159 GCF_000299155.1 Elephantulus edwardii | reverse complement strand
AATACTTTTTTATAAGAAACATAAATACAGACTATACACATGCATTTCACCTGCTATGCATAGGAATCCGATCAATTACATCTGTGGAAAGAAATGCTTGGAGGATAATAACAAGTGTGAAAACTATGCCAGATGCTGATTGTGGAACAGAGCACCACCTCCTCATAAGTAAGTTCAAGCTGAAGCTAAAGAAAATTAAATAACTTTCACAGGAACCCAAGTTTGACATTGAGTCTATGCCACTTGAATTTAAAAACCATCTCAGGAAAAGTTTGAGGCCTTTAACACTAATAAGGAAAGACCAGACGAATTGAGGGGGGATATCAAGAATATCATTCACAAAGAATGAAAAAAGGGAAAAAAAACAGAATGCAGAGACAGAAGAGGAAGAAAACACCAAATGGACATCAGACAAGCCTCTGAATATTGCAGTAGAGCACTGAGAAGCCAAGACAAAGGGAAGAAATCAAGAAATTAGGGAGTTGACAGAGGATTTTAAAGAGCAGTCTATGAAAACAAAATAAAGTATTATAATGAAATGTGCAGAGAGCTAGAGTCAGAAAATCAAAAGGGAACCATTCAAAATTTCTAAGCTGAAAGAACTGAAGAACAAATTAAAACATCTAGTTGCAATATTTAAGGATGATTTGGGCAGAATATTAAATGATCCAGAAAGCATTAAAAGAATATGAAATCTGTATACAGAGTCACTGTACCAAAAGGAATTGGCTGACACAGAAGAATTTGATAAAAAAACAAAACAAACAAACAAACAAAAAACATTACCAAGAGACCAAGAGCCTGTGGTGATGAAGGGAAAAGCTCAAGCTGCTTTCAAGGAATAATTGTAAAAACACAAGACCCAAGACATTGATGGCATATAATTGATATTTCAACAAACAAACACTGCCCTGAATCCGCTCACCAAGTTGTGACAAGAAGTCTGAAGTACAACCACCTGGCCAACTGACTGGAAGAGATCCATATCTATTTTCATTCCAAAGAAAAGTGACCTGACAGAGTGCAGAAATTATTAAACAATATCATTAATACACATGCAAACAAGATTCATCTAAAAAATATCCAAAAACGACTGGAACAGCACATTAACAGAAAACTGTGTTCCATGGAGTCAACCAATTAATAACTGACTCTCTACTGTATTTTCTGAACCATTAAATCACTTGAGAGGAGACTGCCTATCTTTCTCTCATGGAAAAGCTAGTGGATTTGAATTGTGTGACTTTGACATGACAATACAGCTCCTTACCACCAGGCCACCAGAGTCCCAAAAGAACTTCAAGGTACTTGTGCAGCAATGAATGAATAAAAAATGAACTAGGAGAGAAGGAAAGGAAGTACAGGTGTAAAAATGTGCAATAATGAACTTTTCTGTAAACTTCAGTTAAAAATCCCAATTATAATAAAATGTACTTAAAAAAGAACTTTGTGATGTAT
>NW_006399892.1:7705377-7708159 GCF_000299155.1 Elephantulus edwardii | reverse complement strand
AGTTTAGAGAGGTCTCTGACAGCAGTATTTCCCAATGCAGTTTGTCTCTTTATTTCCTGGCTGCTGGTACCAAGAGTGTTGATTGTAAAGCCAAGAAAATGAAAGCTGCTAACAATTCAATTGCATCACCATGCTTATCATGATGCTGCTAATCCACCCAGTGGTGAAAATCTTTGTTTTCTTGCTGTTGAACTTCAATCCATATTGAAGGCTGCAGTCCTTTGCTTTCTGCAGCAAGTACTTCAGGTCCTCCTCAGTTTCAACTAGCAGGGTCTTCTGCATAACTCAGATTGTTGATGAGTCTACCTCCAGTCCTGATGCCCCATTTCTCCTGATAGAGTCCAGCCTCCCAGATAATCTGTTCAAAATATAGATTGAAAGGTCATTGGTGCACACCCTTTCCAATTTTGAATCAAGCCATATTAGGAGGTATATTTGGAAAAAAAGAAATCATGTTGGAAAAGATACAGAGCCAGGAAAGAGAAGAAGATCCTTCGTGTATTATGACAGTGACTGAAATAGTGGATTGAATATGGTGGAAATAATGAGAAAGATACAGAAAAGGGCAATCGTTTGACCTGTTATTAATAGGGAAGCAGTTAGACCAAGTTGACTCAATGTTGCCTAACAAAAACAACGAGTTTCATGTGAGTTTGGAGGATATGTAGCATGACTACTAATGGATATAGGTTTTCTTTAGAGTAATAAAGTTATTCGATATAGTGGGTTATTTTATATTTTAATAAATCTATATTTTAAAATTATGCAGCTATAACTTTTGAGGAAGGGAACTTGTGTTATACGTGTTGTAGCTCAAAAATTGAGCAATATATTAAAGGGAAAGTAAAAATTCTTACTTACTCTTTAATTCTAGAAAAGATTCAGAATGATCTATCCCTGATTCCTTATTTCAAGTTATTTTTCTTTTACTTATTTTTCGACACACTACTTCATGTTCACTTTTAAAAATATGCTATTTATTTTGATGCAAATCTTAACCACCACGCAGACTCTACTATCTGATCTTCTTTATTCAAACTCTTAGCATAATTACGTATTTTATTCAAGTTTCAAAGTGAGTTTATCAACTCTGACAGTTTTCTGACCATTCCATTAAAATTAACCTATTATGACCTTTCTATGTCATGAAAATAGTATCATTTTACTTCAGGTCAGACTTGTTAATTATCATTTTCCTTTATGAGAATGTTGTTTTTATGGTTCTATTAAATTACTATGTTATGAATTAGATCTAGTTCTAAATATAAATTAAGTCTTGCAGTGGAAAATTTAGGTAATCCATACAAGTGCACACAGTTCTTAATTGTCCTTGCTTTGTTACTATTATTTTTGCTATTAGGTGATTCCCAGGTTACTGCAATTCATAATGACCTGATGAACACATCAGAAATTTATCCTGTCCTGAGTTATTCTCGTGGTCTGTGATATGCTTGATTCCAGCCTTCAAAAAATCAAAAGATGTGTTCTACTGGGAAAATTTGTTGCGAAATAGCTTTCTAAAGTACCAAAATGACAGTTTAAAAGCTAACATACATCTGATCCAGGAAATTGTCCTTTCTATAACTTCCCATGCATATGGAAGTTGGGCCGGGAATAAGGATGACGAAATAGTAAATTATGTCTTTGGATTGTGGTTAGAGAATAGAGGTGAATATCTCATGGTTCAACAAAAGAATAAACAAATATTCCTAAGGGTACTACTTAGAGGCAACAATGATAAAATGTCATATCACATAATTTGGGCAAGCTGTTAGAACGGGCTGTTATTGTTGTTAAGTGCTGTTGAGCTGTAGGCGACTCATAGCTACCCTATGAATGAAAGTCTTCAACAATTGTGTTACTTTCATCCTTTCTCCAGGTTCATAGGATTTCCGGAAGCAAGCTATTACAGAAGTGGATGCCACTCTTGCTTCCAAGCTCGTTTTCTTCCGGGAGCTCTCCCAAACACTGTCCACCAGGGGTAACCATTACTGCATTTGACACACATTGCTTGAAAAATATGCTGGTATATACTGGATCTGAGGCTGCATCTGCTAACTGAAACAAGTCAGCTGGTATCCTAACTATTCCAGGGGCCTTATTTTTTGTGAATGCCTTCAATGTAGATTTCACTTGCTTTTTCATTACAATTGGCTCCTGTTCATATGGTACTTCCTGGAAATTTTCAGTGTCTATTAACTTTTTCTGCTATAGTGACTCTGTATTCCCTCCGTGTTCTTTTAATGATTTCTAGGTCATTCAATATATTGCTCATAGCATCTTACAACATTGTGACGTGAGGCTTAAATTTGTTTTTCAGTTCTTTTAGCCTGAGAAATGCAAAGCGAGTTCTTCCCTTTTTATTCTCTAATTCCAGCTCTTGCACATCACATTACAATACTTTGTTTTGTCCTCCTGAGCTCCCCTTTGAAACCTTCTGTTCAGCTCTTTCACTTCAACACAATTTTCTTTAGATTTTATTTCTCAATATTTACGTGCAAGCTTTAGAGTCTCTTCTGGCATCCATTTTTGTTTTTCCTTTCGCCTCTGTTTTTTACAATGATTTTTTCCCCATGAGTGGACAGCTGTATGGCCAATGGATTTAAAGAGGCCCATGTTTGTTCCTATTCCCAAGAAAGCTGGTTCAACGGAATGTGGGAATTAACAAACAATATCATTGATATCACATGCAAGCAAAACACTGCTGAATATCATTGAAAAACAGCTGGAACAGTACATAAATAGGGAATTTCCAGAAGTTCAAGTAGCATTTAGTAGAGGC
>NW_006399892.1:7700207-7704697 GCF_000299155.1 Elephantulus edwardii | reverse complement strand
GTAGTGGCGTCAGTTTGAAGACTACAGTGTGTCTGATTCAGTCCATGGTCTTTTTGATTACTAGTTATGCCTCAAGACATGGATAATGAGTAAGGATGAGAGAAAAAGAATTGATGCCTCGGAGCTGTGGTGTTGGAAGAGAACACTGAACATCCCATAGAAGACCAAGAAAATGAATAGATATATTCATAGATAGTGCTCTTTGTAGGCAAGTATGAAGAGGCTTCACCTTACATACTTTGGACATATCGCTAGGAGGTGTTATTCTTTGGAGAGGGACATGATGTTGGTAAGGGTAGAGGGTGGGAGAAAAAGATGAAAGCCCTCAACCAGGTAGAATGACAGGATATCTGCTGCTATGAACTCTGTGTGTCAGGAAGTGTAAGGATGAAGTAGGGCAGGACTAGGTTCAGATCTTTTGTTCCTAAGGTTGCTAGGAGTCATACTTGATTCAATGACACCTAATGACAACAACAACAACAGCAATGACAGAACTTGGAAATAAACATTATCCTTTAAAAGGTGGAAGATCAGCTAAAAATAGGAAGAGCATCACTATTATGGATTGAAAGAGTGTGTTTATGACATATACTTGAGCAAGGGGTTCAAGTATATCAGATATGATGATGATGACACAGGATAAGGCAAGGTGCACTTCTGTTTTCCCTAGGCTCACTATGGGTCATGGTGGATAAAATTGCATTTACCAATAACAACCACAACGTTTCTTGGTGGATTTGAGGAATGCATATTGCTATGATAATGAAAAGGTCATTTATTAGAATCTACCACTTTGTAGGTGATAGATGGGCACTCACTCCAGGAAAGCTCTCCTGAGTTGGAATTAACTCCACAGTGGTAAATGTTGCTAGGTTTAAAAGTGTTTTAAAAGATTGGATCTTAGCAATATACTGTTGTTTTCACTATGTGCTGTTGAGTCCCCTACAACTCACAAAATCTCTATAAACAATCACTATGAACTATGCCCTTTCCTGAGCCAACCTCATCATCTCTGACACACTCGGCCCCATTGCCACAGTTACTGTGTCAATTTGTTTTACCTATGGTCTTCCTTTCCTGCACTGACCTTCACCCTTCCAAGCTTAATGTCATTCTTTAAGGACTGGGCTCTCCTGACACTGTGTCCAAACTATGTGAGATAGAGCTTCAAATTCTTACCTACTAAGTGTAACATGGTTTCATCCTCTCCAGGACAGTCTTTTCAGCAGTCTATGTTAAATTCAATACACTTCTCAAGCACCAAAACTCAAAGAAAAAAATTGATTCTTCTGTGATTTTCATTCATTGTGCAGCTCTCAGCTGCATAGCAAGAAATTGGGAATATGATGGTATGAGTAAGGCACACCTTAGTCTCAAGACAGACTATGGTAATCCACACAATGGAATACTATACAGTAATTAAAAACAAGGGAATAATAAAACTTTACACAACATGGGGAGCTTTGAGAACATTATACTAAGTGAAATTAACACTACTATTATAAAATAGGACAGACATGGGGAGGGGTTTGAGAGGGATTGGGGAGAGAGTAGATAGAATATTAACACATTAGAACAGATGAGAGGAAGAACTATTTGAGAAGAATATATGCTTAAATATGCTTAAGCATTATGTGCGGGAGAAAAATCTGGAACAAGGGGTGAATTGTGGGGTGGACTGGGGAGGGGAAGGGAAAAGAGGAGAAAATGTGTAACAATGACTAAATTTAAAAATTTATACTATTTTGATATAGAACTCTAGTGAGTTCCCTGACAGCAAATGTTCCCAATGCAACTAGTCTTTTGACTTCCTGATTTTTGATGCCAAGGGTGTTGACTCTGGATCTGAAAAAGTTGAACTTGTTAACAACTTCAATCAGTGTTCCCTATTGACCCAGTTGTGAGGAATTCTGTTTACTTGATGTTGGTAATGCAGTCCTTGATCTTCTTGCAAATAGTTTAAGTCTTCCTCAGTTTCAGAGAGCAAGGTTTTGTTATTTGCTTAACTCGGATAATTGATGAATCTTTCTCAAACCTAATGCTGTATCTTCTTCTTCATAAACTCCAGCACTCAAATAATATATTCAGCATATAGATTGAAAAGTATGGGTAAAGGATACATTCCTGTGCACTCTCTTTTTTTTTAAATTTATTTTGGAGTTTGTAGTGTTTTCTTGTTCTGTTTGGACAACAGTTTCCTAGTTTAGGTATAGACTTTGGATTGACACCAACTGTTCTGAAATTCTCATTCTTCTCAATGTCAACCACTATGCTTTCACTAGTTGCTAAAGCACAAATAGATATCCTTCTTGGACTTTCTACTTTCTCTACTTTACAAAAAGGATCCATTTGCTATCAACAATGATAATCCCAAAGCAATGGCCTCTTCTAAGCACAGCTTGAATTTCTGGCAACATAAGCCAGCTTATTTAAGGATTATGTGGTTTTCAGTCAGTTTTGTGTAACCGGAGTCCAGTATAATATTTGATATAATATAGCTCAACTGTTACCAACTAAATTTAAAAAAAATCAAGCACAAAATTGAATGACAATATCTAAGAGTCACTATAAGATTGGATTTAAAATCAGAATGAATAAATATACTATCTATAAAGACTGATTGAATAGCAGTGGAAAGGTTTATTAAAGTCTCAAAAGTCTCATTTTTATCCTTTTTAAAATGACATAGATACCTGTCCAACTTAAATGCAACCTGAATAAAACTTTCTAATAAGATAAAAGGTATTGTAAGATTTTAAAAATAGTGATATTAGGGTCAAATAAAATTCTTTTGGAACAAAAAATACTCAAATATTCAAAGTATTCAGTAATATTCAGTAATTCCTTCCTGTCAGCAATGAATTCTTTTTCTTTATTAAAAATTCATTAATCAGAGACAAAAATCTAGTTCATACTGTATTATTCTACCGCAAAACTGAGATTAATGATTGCCTTGTGACTGATTTTCTTTGAAAAGCACAATTAACTTTTAATAGAGGTGTTTGGTTTGGTTTTGTGTTTTTTTTTTTTCTATTCATCATCAGAAAGAAATTCTTCTGGAAAGTTCTTGAGTATAGAACAATTTGTACTTTAATATTATCTGACCATGAATCTTTCAGTATTTTAATCATTATTCTTTTTCCCATTTAAACATAGAAGCTAATATATTTTCTTTTTATGTTGTTGTTATGTGCCGTTGAGTCACTTGCGACTCATAACTACCCTATGTGCAACAGCCGTAAACACTGTTCTGTTCTGTGCAATCTCACTGTCTCTGATACACCCACCAGTCACCAAATCAATTTACCTCATAGAGGGTCTTTCCCTCCTGCACAATCCCTCCACCCTCCCAAGCAGGACGTCCCTCTTCAAGAATGGATTCCTCTTTGCAACATGTCCAAAACATGTCAGAGGAAGCCTCAGAATCCTTGCCTCCAAGGAGCCTCCCAGTTTAACCCTCTCTAGATAAACCTGTTCATTCTCTTAGCAGTCCATGGTACATTCAATACTCTTCTCCAGCACCACAGCTCTAAAGGATCAATTCTCCTTCTGTCCTTCCTAATCATTACAAGTGAATGCAAAGACCATGGTCTGTATCAGATGCACCTTAGTCTCCAGAGTGACACCATTGCTCTTCAGCACTTTGGAGAGGTCCTTAACTGCAGACTTTCCCATGGCAATGTGTCTTTTAATTTCCTGGCTGCTGGTGGCAAGAGTGTTGACTGTGGAACCAAGCAAACTAAAGCTGTAAACAATCTCAATATTTTCGCCATCCATCCTGATGCTGCCAATTAGTGTTGTGGTGAGAATCTTTGTCTTCTTGATGTTGAGCCTCAACCCATATTGAAGGCTGTAGTCCTTGACCTTCTGTAGCAAACACTTCAGGTTCTCTCAGTTTCAGCAAGCAGGGTTGTGTAATCTGCATAACCCAGATTGTTGATAGATCTTCCACCAGTCCTGATGCCACATTTATCCTCATAGAGAGCAGCCTCCCAGACAATCTGTTCTGCACACAGGTTGAAAAGCTATGGAGACAGGACACATACCTGGTGTATACCCTTCCTAATTTTGAACCATGCAGTATTTCTTTTTTCTGTTCTGATGACTTCTTACTGGTCCAAGCATAGGTTCCACATTAGCACGATCAAGTATTCTGGGATTCCCATTCTTCTCAGAGTCAGCCACGTTTTGTTATGATCCACACAGTCAAATGCCTTTGCATAATCAATGAAACACGCATATACATTCCTCTTGTATTCCCTGCTTTCAGCTAAGATACATCTAACATTAGCTACAATATCCCTAGTACCACAATCCCTTCCAAACCCAGCCTGGACTTGTGGCAGTTGTCTGCTGATGTGCTGTGTCAGTTGTTTTTGGATAATCTTCAGCATAAACTTGCTTGCAAATGGTACTAATGATAATTTTCTACAATTCCCAAACCATTGGGTCACCTTTCTTTGGCACGGGAACAAAGATCTCTACCAGTC
>NW_006399892.1:7691611-7698698 GCF_000299155.1 Elephantulus edwardii | reverse complement strand
TGTCACATCTCTGAATTTTCTTCTAGCATGTTTCAATCGAGGTTCTTGTCTTCCAACACACTGACTTTCTACTCAGTATCTTCTGTTCTACTTTTTTATCCCTCCAACATGTTGGACAATTTTGCAATTTTGGTCTTAAGACACTGGATTGCATTTTAAAACATTCCTGTTATTTCTAGCACTATGTTCAAGCTGTATAATGTCTAGCTTGTCATGAGTTTTTAAGCTCTTATACCTCTTTATTAATTATCTGATTCTTTCTTCCATCTTTTACATTTTATTTCAGAGTTGTGCAAGTTCTTTATCATCAATGTATTTCTTCTGGCTCCATGTTTGCAATGTTTGCTTTCTAATCACTTTAATTATTTCTTCCATCATTTGCACCTTCTTCTGTAGCTCTTCAAATAATTCCTCATCATAACAATATATTTCTTTTGGTTATCTACTTATAGGGTATTCTCTTTCTTTATGGCTTCCATTCTTTCTTCTTTATTATTTTGCAGTTGTTTTAGCGCCTCTATATCAACATATATCATCTGCTTTCTTGACTCGAGGGTATTCATTGGGTCTGTAATATTCTGTTTGTTGTTTTTGGTTTTCATTTTTGTTTGTTTGGGTTTTTTTTAGAAGTAGAATTAAAACTTTCAAAGTGTTTGAAGCTGGCTGCTGCTTTCTTGACTTTATGTGAAGTTTTTTTTTATAAGTGTTATGCTCTTTCTATTTTAGCTGCATACGTTTTTGGTAGTTCTTATCTTTATGATGTTATTGGTCAATCTATGGGGTGAGCCACTCACCCCACTCAAAGTCTTTTCTGGAAAAATATGCCTTTCCTTAGGTTTTTCAGATTCTCTCTGTTCGACACTGCATCTCTATAGGAACCTTATCTTAGTGTACTCCCCTTTCCCAAACTCTATTGTCTTCTTTTGCCTGTGAAGCAGCTGAGTGGTCTCCTTACAATCAGTTTCTATCTGGGGAGGTTTCAACTTAGCCCTCTTTCTTGCAGCTCAACGTGCCAGCTGACAAGTTTTGTCTGCTTGTACCTATGTCCTAAACTCTCATTTGGTACTGTTTGCCATCTAGAATAACCTCACAGTGGTGGAGACAAGGATCACTGAAGGGAGAGATCTTTCCTCAGGGAAGTTTCAGTCCTCTCTCTCCCCAGAGACACCTGTAAGTGCTGGCTTTAGCGGAGATTGTCTCAGTTAAAGGTACCTTCTCTCTTAATTTCTTCATTTTCTTTGGGAAGGTGTGTGATCAAGGGTATCAACGTAAGCATTTTATGTGTATGGGGCTCTCAAGTCAGCCCTCCATCTCTCAGAAAGCTGATAAAGTATTTTACCTGCTTGTAGTTTTATATTTCAAACTCTATTGTCCTGTTTGGTCCCGGGAATGGCCCTGCAGTTGAGGAGGCAAGGGTCCTCAAAAGAAGTGACATTTACCCAGAAAAGTTTCAGGCCTTCTCTCCCCAAGGGCCCCTGAAAATGCTGGCTCTGAGTGTTTCACTTGTTCTTGCCTTCCCTCCGGAGGCTTAATGTCTGCCTTTGTCTCTTATAGTAGGTTTTGAGATCAGGAGTGCCATGCATCCACATAACTTCTGTTTTTCAAAATTACTTTGCTCATTCAGAGTTCCTTTCCCCTCAAATAAACTTGGCAACATGAATTTAGTATTGGAGTTGGGTTGAATATGTAGATTGCTTTTAGTAGGATTGTCATTTTCACTATATTAAATCTTCAGAACCAGGAACAGGGAACCTTTTTAAAATTATTTAGATCTTTTATTGTTTCTCAAAAAAGTGTTTTCTAATTCTCTCTGCAATGGTGTTTTGTGTCTGTAGTTAAGTTTATTCCTAAGTATTTCAATTTGTGCTTGGCTATTGTAGATGTTATTGCTTTCTTGATTTCTTTCTCTGTGTTTTCTTTGTTACTGTAGAGAAATCCTACTGACTTTTGTATATGGATCTTATATCCTCATCATTGGCTCTTTTATACGTTGTTTCTTGAATTATGTTGGGATCAATCAATTATTTTTGGTAGAGTGAATCTCTGTATGGGCATGTTATTAGGAAGGGCTATTCCTTAAAAGGGGACATAATGTTTGCGAGGGTCAAGAGTCAGTAAAAGAGAAGAAACCATAAAATGAAATGGATGGACACAATGGAAGCAGCTATGGGCCTAAGAATTGGATCAGAGATTATGGGGGTAAGGTATAGTAAGATAGGGTTCAGATCTGTTATTCATAGGGTCACAGAGTCATACTCAACCCGACAGCACCTAACAACAACAAATATTCACACAGATGGGTAGATAGTAGTATAAAGTGCAAAAAAGGGTGGCACTATGGATTGCTATCTTACTCTCTTTCTTTCCCTCACCTTTCATATGCTCACTTTTTTCTGGTTTGTGCTTTAAAAAATGGTTACAACTGGAATGATATTTTCCAAGAATGTTTAAATAAAATATGGAAACACACAGAATAAAAAAAAAAAAAGAAAAAAACGGTTACAACTCATAATTACCCTATGTAGGAGAGAAAATCTGACCAATCTTTCAAAATATTCACACTTTTTCTTGAGCTTAAGCTCATTTTTTCAGTCAATATAGAGACCCATCTGTTGAAACTCTTGTTTTTTTCACTGTAATCCTCTCTTTCGCCAAGTATAAATTTTTATTCAAAGACTATCCCCTCTCAATAATGTGCAAAAAGTATGAGAGACAGTCTCACCATCTTTGTTTCCAAAGAATACTCTGGATACATTTCTTCAATAAACAACATTTACATGCTTACAAAGCAGCTGAATAGAACATGACTTGACTCAGAAATGTTTTAGTCTTTAGACTGACATATTTGCTCCTAATATGCTCAAAAATTTCTCAACTGCAGATCTGCCCAATGTAAGATATCTTTTAATTTTCTTATTCTTACTCATGTAACGTCAGTTGTGAATCTTGAGAGTATGAAGTCATTGACAACTTCAATTTTTTTCTCCATTTACCATTTTTTACCTCTTTCCAATTATCTTGATATGACTTATTGATTTACTTTTGATGATTGTTTTATTTCTTTTATGTTGAAATGTAATCCTTACTGAAAGCCAGAGTCTTTAAGTTTATAGAAGAGTACAACCACTCTGGAAGGCAGTTTAGCATTTCCTACTAAAGCTGAACATAGAAATTCCATATGATCCAGCTGTTCCACTGTTAAAAACACACCCCAAGGTAATTAGAATCGAGACACAAATGGACATTTGTACACCAGTATTCATAGCAACATTATTCACAATTGCAAGAACATGGTAAAGCCAAAATGTCCAACAACAACAACAAAAAATTAGTTAAGAAATTGTGATACTTACCCAATGGAATACTATGCAACACTCAGGAACAATGATTTCAAATTATCATAGATCTTGGGAGAGAATTATGCTGAGTGAGCTCAGTCTCATAAGGACAAATACTACAGAAAACCACAGTTGTACAAATTAAAAGATGACTAGTAAAATTGGGAGAGGAGTGTAAGGGAGGAAGGAATTAGTATAGAGGGCTGATGGTGGGCAGGGCAGAAGTACTGGAGTCACACAACTTGGTGGCTGAAGGGAGGGGGTAAAGGATCTAGGAAAGATCCAGTGGGATTCTGAAAATACAAGATCATGCTTTATTACAATGATTGATTATTGTTTTTTCTAGAGCACAACGAAATAGTTTGGTATTGTCATTTTGTACAGTGTTATCAATAATTTGTTGCGATCCGTATAGTCAAATGGCTTTCCATATTTAAGAAAACTATTTTGGGATATTTTTTGCTTTCAGGTAAACTCCAGAGGACATTAGCAATTATATCTGTGGTTCCATGCCATCTACTTAACTCAGCTTAAATTTCTCTGGCATGTCTCTAACCATAAACTACCAAATCTATTTATCAATAATCTTTAGCAATGTTTAATATTGTGTGTGTAATATTAATGATATTTTTGATAATATATACATTATGGGATTTTTTCTGTTTAATCAGCTTTGTTGGTTGTTTTTTTAATATTCACATGGGAAAATGTTGATTACTTTCATTCAGTTAATGAAAGAATGTCTTCCAAATATCTTGACATAGACTTGTAAACATATCGGTAAGTAAACATTTTGTTTTATATTTTCACATACATATTCCTGAAATTCTATTTGCATTAAGCTAGTTGAAAGAAATCTTACAAAGATAACTCTCAAAACCTCCGTTTTTATAGATGTTGAAAAATATTCCACTACGGACTCCAAATAAAGAAAGATATACAAATTAAAATGTTTCCTAACTGTACCGACCACAAGTTTTGCAGAAATCAGAGATAAGGACAGTTACAACCGGGGGAAAACTCAAAGTCACAGTCTTTTCTTTTTCTACTATAAAACTCCAGTATTTCTTATCTTGGGTTACAAAGCATTGATGTGACATGTAGCAAGCTGAATTGTTAACTCAAAGGACATACCTCTCTGTAGGTTAAATCCACTAGATGGCTGGTGGGAAAAAAGACAGGCAATCTCCTTCCATACAATTTATAGCTTCATAAAACAAATAAAAGGTTAATTATGAGTCAGTTCTGACTCAATAGCAATCAGTGAGAGCAAGTTAATTTTCGTCAGATGATTAAAAGATTCTATCTTTTTTGAGATATTTCTTTAAACTTGATGCTTTCTTAGAGAAGTCTGCTTTATTTCTGCATACTACGCACCATCTTTCATGTAAAATTTAAAATAGATTTACATAACGTCAGATAAGTTTATAATCATAGTGAAATAAATTCATCTTAATTTTAGACCTCGTCTATTTTCCAAGTATCTTTGATAATCTGATAAAATTGATACTTTTTATACTCATTATATATTCTTATAATCACTAATATCACACACAAGCAAAATTGTGCTGAAGATTATCCAAAAACAACTGGAACAGGACATTAACAGGGAACTACCAGAAATACAAGTGGGTTTTAGAAGAAGTTGTGGCACTAGAGATAGTATTGCTATTGTCAGATGGGTCTTGACAGAAAGCAAGGACCAGAGGAATATATATTTGGTTTTTTAATAACTATGCAAAGGCATTTGACTGTGTGGATCACAACAAATTGTGATTAACCCTGAGGAGAATGGGATCCCAGAACACTTGATTGTGCTTATGCAAAACCTGTACTTTGACCAGGAAGCAGCCATCAGGACAGAGCAGAGAAACACTGCATGGTTCAAAATCGGGAAGGGAGTGTGTCAATATGTGATGTACTTTTCCAAGAAATGGCCTTTCTTTACAATATGCTCAAAGTTTGTGAAACGTAGTGTCACTATCCTTACCTCCAGGGAGCACCCTAGCTGCACTTTCTCCAAAAAATAGTGTTTCATTGTGTGAATTACCATAATTTCTTAATGTATCCTATTGTGTTTGGACATTTGGAATGTTTCCATATACTTGTGATGGTGAATAATCCTGCTAAGATATATGATTTTACAAATCACTACCTAATTTGGGAGGGACTAGAGAGTATTATTCTAAATTAATTAACTCAGTCCCATAAGGAAAATACTGTATAAAACCATTCTTGTAGAAGGTGTATAAGGATCCAAGGGGGGTTAAAGTTGAAGAAGAGCGATGAGGATGGATGGGAGGCGGGGGGACGATGTTAATCATAGGGTTGCTAATTTGATGGGTAGAGGGAGGGGTGGGTAAAGGAAATTGGAAAGACAGGGTGTGAAAAACAATGTGTATGAACTTTGTAAATAAACCAGCACAAAACAAAAATTTTATTTACAAAGGAAAAAAATGTGTCCTGTCTTCGTAGCTTTTCAATCTATATGCAGAACTGATCATTCAGTAGACTGGGTTTTATGAGGAGGAGTATGGCATCAGGATTGGAGAAAGACTCATAAGCAACCTACATTACACAGATGACACAACCTTGCTTGCTGAAGCTGAAGAAGACAAGAAACACTTGCTGTAGAAGATCAAGGACTGTAGTCTTCAATATGGATTGAAGTTCAACATCAAGAAGACAAAGATTCTCATCACTGAGCCAATTGACAGAACCATGATAGATGGAGAAGAGATTGAGCTTTCTCAGCTCCACAATCAACATTCTTGGCACCAGCAGTCAAGAAATAAAATGATGAATTTTATTAGATAAATATGCTATCAGGGTACTCTTCAGAGTACTGAGAATCAACTATGTCAGTATAGAGATTAAGGTGTGCCTGATACAGGCCATGGTCTTTGCAATTACTTGCTATGCATCAGATAGATGTACGATGATGAGGGATAACAGAAGAAGAATTGATTCCTTTGAGTTGTGGTACTGGAGAAGAACCTTGAACATACCATGAACTGCTAAGAAAACAAATAGGTATGCCTTGGAAAAGGTAAAACCAAGTTTCCCCTGGAGGCTAAGATTTTGAAGCTCCATCTCACATACTTCAGGCATGTGGCAAGGGGGGGGACTGATCCTTGGAGAAAGACTTCATGCTCAGAAGGGTGGAAGGACAGCTCAGGAGAGGAAAACCCACAATTAGATGTATTGATATAGTAAGTAAGGCAATGGGGGTAGGTGTATAAGAGTCAGTGAGACAGGCTTAAAAACAGCACAGGCTTCAGAGCTATTGTGCATAGAGTCGCTATGATTTGCAAGTGACTTAATGACACATGACAACAACAACAATCACTTGCCAACATGGTGAGCTTTTAAAGATTAAGGTGTTATGAGAAAACTTGAATTATGTAGTGGTGGAGGATGTCCATATCAGATCACAAAATGTGCAATAATTATCACTAATAGCTATCCCTATATAACTATCAAACCACAGTGAATCATAGGCCACTTTGCATCTCAGCATGTGTACTGCTGGATGTTTATTGAATATGTGCAAAACAGAAAATTATCTTCTTATTATTATACTATATACTAATAATAAGAAGATAATTTTTTGTTTTGCACATAATCAATCAACAGTCTTGGCACCAGCAGCCAGGAAATTTAAAGGCGCATTGCGATGGGAAAGTCTGCTGTTAGGGACCTCTCCAAAGTACTGAAGAGCAGTGGTGTCTCTCTGGAGACTAAGGTGC
>NW_006399892.1:7689562-7690838 GCF_000299155.1 Elephantulus edwardii | reverse complement strand
AAAAAAACCCCAAATCCAAGAAAAAGAATAATGATATTACTCAGACTAAACACCTAAGTCTAGATGAGAAACAATTAGTTTACTAGAGTGAAATGTAAAGATATTGATTGTGAAACAAAAACATAAACCTCTGTGTATGTGTGTGTGTGCATGTGTGCGTGTGCGCGCGTGTGTGTGTGTGTGTGTGTGTGTGTGTGTGTGTATAACTGTACACATTGGAAGCAAGAGTGGCATCTACTTGGTAAACAACATGCTTCTGGAGCTCGGGTGGCCAAGAAGCTGCGTTGCAATCCTGAAGGCACACAGTTTGAGGCCACCAGCTGCTCTGTGGAAGAAGAATGTACAATCTCCTCCTGTGTGATATCTACATCTGAAAACCTATCACAGGGCCAACAATGGGTCAATTCTGATTCTATGGTGCCTCAAAACAACAACAATATCACCTAAGGTTTAGAAGTCCTGATGGGAGTAGGAAAAAGAATAGCAGGTCATCATTAATATTTAAGATAAAAATAAGTGCATTTCTGCAATGTTGATGTTATTTTAAATCTATCTGGTTGTGCTTACTACAAATTGTTCTTCCTGAGATTCATGCAATGGCAGATGAATTTTCTGGCTTTATCCACACGAAGTATATGAAATATTATAAGATAATCAGGGGAGTCACACAGAATTAAAATGGGTTCAGAAAATTAATTTCTCCAAAATGAATTATGAAACTGGTATAATTATTTTTATTACTTTTCTAATTATCTAATTTTTCTATGTAATTGGTAATTTGCTGACTTTGTGTCACATGCATTCATCATTTACATATTTGAAAAAGTATGCATTGAGTGAACTAGGTAAAACATGTTCATTTTTTTGCACAATAGGAAAAAAATGTAAGAAAAAAATTCACTTTCTTCACTTGCTATACAACTGAGAGCTGGACATTAATAAGGATGACAGAAGAAAAATTGATGCCTATGAGTTGTGGTGCAGAAAAGAACACTGAGAAACTCATGGACTGCCAAAGGAATAAACAGATATGTCTTGGGAGAAGTGCATCCAAAGTGCTCCATTGAGGCAAAGATCACAAAGCTCCAGGTATCATACTTTGGATGTGTTGCTAGGAAAGCCTATTACTTGAAAGGGGACATCAAGCTTTGGAAGATTAAAGGTGAGAATAAGACAAGAAGATCCCCACTGAAATGGATTGACACAGTGAATGCAGTATTGGGCTCACAGGTTTCAGAGTTGATGAGGATGGCAAAGGATAAGATAGGATTCAGAT
>NW_006399892.1:7686865-7688197 GCF_000299155.1 Elephantulus edwardii | reverse complement strand
CTTAACGGTACCTAAAACAACAACATGCCTTTTTCTTTCTACTTTTTTCACACTGTTCCAATTCTGATATTGTCTTAAAATTCTTAACCTTATTTATCTTTTAATACTTAAATACTTTTTACTAAATAATTGAAGTCTTTCAGTCCTGAATTTTCACCATCATCGTTCCCTACAACATAGTGGTATCATATTAAATTTTTTAATTGGATATGGATAAAAAGTTCAAAGAACTCTGGTGGCTTAGTCACTAATGTGTTGTGCTACTTACTAACAGGCTATGTCTCTCTGGTACTTCAACTCCACCAATAATTCCACAAAATACAGATGAACAGTCTCTGTCCTGTTAAAATTACAGCCTCAGGAACCTGATAAAGTGTAACAAGAGTCAGAATTGATTCCAGAGCAAGGAATTTGAATTTATAACGAGAAGAGATTTTAAATAGAGATTGTGAAGATTATGTGTATCTATTAATATCAACTAGGGAGTTCTGGTGGCCTAGTGGCAAGCACCTGTTTAGCAATCCCAAAGCCATGTAGTTTGAATCCATCAGCTGTTCCTTGATAGAAGGATGGGCAATCTCCTCCCATGGGATTAATTGCCTCAGTAATTAATTAATTAATTAGGAGGTCAAAGTGACACATGAAAACCTACAATAAGATAAATCGGCACAGTGACTGTAACCATAGGCTCTAGAATATCAGAGATTATGAGGATTGTACAAGGCAGTGTAAGGTTTAGTTGTGTTTTTCCTAGGGTTGCTATGAGTCATATTCAACTGGATAGCACTTTTCAATCACAATAAAATCAAAACCACATAGGATAAGGATGACAGAGGAAGAACTGATGCCTTTGGATTGTGGTGGTGGAGAAGAGTGCTGACTATCCCATTAATTGCAAAAAAGTAGAAATTTGCCATGGAAAGTATAGTCAGAGTTCTCCTTAGAGGAAATATGATGAAGCTTCATTTCATCGACTTTTGGCATGTTGCAAGGAAAGGTTGTTCCTTGGATAAGACCATCGTGCTTGGGAAGGGAGAGAGATGGTGAAAGAGAGAAAAACCCTCAACCAGGCAGATTGATACAATGACCAAAGCTAGGGGCTGGAGGGTGTCAGAGACTGTGAGGATGGCAACGACAGGACAGTGTTCATATAAACAACAATAATAACAAATTAAGATAGAAATGATTAAAACTACCAAAAGATACAGAACTAGTGCAAGTAAACAATGCTCTACCTAACAGTTGGCTATTCCAGTCTACTAAAAGTTGGCTTACAGAAAATTCCTGGCAATTTGCTTCAGAAATATTGTTGTTGTTGTTGTTATGTGCTGT
>NW_006399892.1:7679828-7684865 GCF_000299155.1 Elephantulus edwardii | reverse complement strand
GATAGACTCAAAGTCATATTTTGGTTGCCTTGGATTTTGTTTAATTTTCCTGAGCTTCAACAATATTAGGCATTTAAAAATCCTAAATAGAGCACAATTTTGATCTGACATGCATTAAATGAAATCAACTTGGTCTGGCTTGTTTCAGAACTATTAAATGTTCCCGGTAGCTCTGGCGGTGTAATCTGTAGAACTGAACTGTTAACACAAAGATAGATTCTCCCTGGCATCTTAAATCCACCAGCAACTTTCCAAATTAATGATAATAAATTTCATCCTGTTACTTAAAGTCTCAGAAAACACACTGGAAGGGCATCTGTGAGACAGTTCTGACCTTGTGGCAATAAGCTTGAATTTTTATTTTTTGTTTCTTCCCCCCATGTATTTCATTGAGCTCTGGCAGTGTGGTCCTGGTGTTAACAGTGCAAAATTCTCAGTATTTTGCACTGTTAACCAAAAAGACATGTACTTCCAGGGATTTTAATCCAACAGGGGTAAGGCGGTAGGGAGGTGGGGGAAATGGAAAATCTCTTTTCTTTAAAATTTACAGCTTCTGAAATTGACGGGAGGGTTGGAGCCATGAATCGGAATCAGCTCTCCGGTATTGAGTGTGGTTTGACTTTTGAGTATATAACTACTGATTTGTAGCTTCCCGGATCTGAGCTTTGAGTAATTTTAATCTCCATATAAAAAAGAAAAACCTTTTAATAAGTATATGTTTAAATATTTTAAATATTTTTAAAAACAACCACATATTGACACTATATCATCTTGAAAAAGCCACTGTCTGAGAACCAGAGAAATTCCTGTGAGACATTTTTATTTATCTCTTCTTAACAATTTCAGAAGATTGTACATTCCTCTCACTGGAAAATTAAAGAAGACAAAGTGTGTTATTTTTAGATAAAATTAACCTTTCTGTAAAAAATGAATTGGCACTCAATAGTCTCTTATGTAAAATAACAGCTAATAAGAGGAAAATGAATTGATTGAGAATCACTTCAGAAAGAGAACGTGGACCAAAAATATTCACAAGTCAAGACCAAAGCTTTACGCAATAAGTATAAGAATGCTAGAGGAATTTTTCATCTGCATTAATACTACTAATATACAGGTTTCCCTGGATGAAAGGCTAACTTATCATTTATTGTATATTTTTAATAATTAATTGTATAACAGCTTTCTTGTTCAGGGTATAACCTCGACACTATTTCATGAGCCATGACTTTTACAGGGTTAGTTAATGATTTTGCTGCAAAGTAATGCATCCAACTGACATTTAACAGTTGATTATAAAGGTTGTTTGAATGAATGGAAATTCAAAATCTCTGTAAATGTTTATTAAAATTAATAAAATAAAATAAAATAGATTTTTAAAAAAGTTGTTTGACTTTCAACTCTCTTTTCTTCTACTATAACTCTAGGTCTGTTGTTATGTACTGTTGAGTCAGAACCGACCCTTAGCTGACCCTTAGTGAATTTTCAGAGGCGGTCAAGAACACGAGAGAAGACTGGCCATCTTTCTTCTGTGGAGCAGCTGTTAGACTAGAACTGCACCTTTGGGATTACAGTTTAGTTTCTTAGCGTTAGCTCATTCGAGCTCACTTTAATAATAGATGCAGAACTATTTCCTCAAGTGAAAAATATTCAGTATTTTATGTGGTTTTATGATAAGCGGAAATGGTTGAAAATATATTTTACTAATCAGAACATAGTAGGTGAAAGTGAATAATGAAAATAGAGTATGAATTTAGGAAAATCTAAAGTTGTAAAAAACAAAATAAGACACACAAGAATGATACCCTAAGCATTAGTTAGCTGAAATGGACTGTAATAGATTATTTTTTAAATAGATGTACTTAAGCTCTACTAAACAGGAATCACAAATTAAATATAAATTGCATCACATTTAAAACTCATCAACCTAGATATCCAGATGACACAATTTGCTTTTTAATAGTGAAGACTTAGATTATACCTCAATGTCAAGAAAACAAAACCTTTCACAAGTGTTCCGAAAGGCAAGCATCAAGATGCAGAAAATATTGAAATTGTCAAGGAATTCTTTTACTTGGGTCTACAGTAAGCTATCACGGAAGCAGCAGTTATGAACAAATGACATACTACATTGGGTGAATTTACTGTCATGGCATTTTTTCAAGTCCTAAGGAGCAAGGATGTCATTTTCAACACTAAGGTGTGCTTGATCACCATGGTATTTTTCATTGTCATATATGCATGTGAATGTTGGTCAAGGAAGGAGGAAGATCACAGAAAATACTGATGCTTTCAAACTGTGTAGTGTTGGCAAAGGATATTGAACACATCCTCAGACTACCAAAAGAACAGACAGACATGTCTTTGAAGAAGTGAAATCAGTATGCTCCTTCAAGGCGAGGATGGTGAGACTTCATTGAGGAAGTGCAATCAGTATGCTCCTTCAAGGCGAGGATGGTGAAGCTTCATTGAGGAAGTGCAATCAGTATGCTCCTTCAAGGCAAGGATGGTGAAACTTCATTTCACATACTTTGATCATATTGTTGGAAGAGGGAAGTCCCTGGAAAATGACATTATACTTGTAAAGATAGAATATCTATAAAGAATAGGACCCTCAAATAGATGGGTTGACACAGTGAGTACAATCATAGACTAAGCAGAACAGAGATTGGGAAGACGGCCTAAGATCCGTCAAGGTTTCGATATGTTTTTCATGTGGGTGCTATGAGTTGGTGTGATCTGATGACACCTAATAACAACAAGCCTTTAGATAGAAACTCTGTCACCATAATGTATTACTTGTTATGCTGCTAAGCGAAAGTTCAGTGTTTGTAATCTAATTCATTCGCTTCTTTGCTGGTGAACTGAGATAGTAACCTTTTGTAAAAATTCAGACTGGAAATACATATTTGTAATGAGTTGCAACCAATTTTTTCAAGTTTATGTAGCTTTAAGACAGTGCACCAGAGTAATATTTAGTTTTAGCAGGTTGCTAGGAGAGATTATTCTGCAGAGAGGGATATTGAACTTGGAAGTGGAGGGATGGCAAAGGAGAAGAAGATTCTCACGCAGGTGAATTGACACAGTGACTGAAGCTATGGGCTTGAACGTGTCAGAAATTGTGAGAACAGCACAGGATAGCAAAGGGATCATATCTTTTACTCATGAAGTAGTTATAAGTCGTACTAGATTTGACTGAACTGAATTAGAACAACAATATGCTAAGTAGAGAAAGTTTATCTTGTTATATAAACTCTCACAGAACATAATGATTAGACAATAATTTATTTTTTAAAAAGGTAAAGGGTTACTGTGGTAACATATCATCTAATAATTACTCAAATAAAATGAAGAAAATATTCTAATGTCAAAAAATGTCCACAATTTTTTTACAACTCCTTCTAGAACTCACTGAGTCTATACACAGATGTAGTATACAACAGTTTGTGTTTTCTGGAAACTCTAAATCTTGTTTCTCTTGGAGGTGATTTGAAATGCTATTACATAGCAACATGTGATAATACATTTGCCAAAATGATTCTCAATCTGTTGGAACAGATGTTGAAAAATAACTGCTGCCAGTTTCCAAACCACAAAAAATGTGACAAAAACTGTTCAAATAATTGTATTACTATGGTTTAGAAAAAAAAATAAAACTGCAGCAGATACTTTGCAGATTTGTCATCAAATCCTTTTCAAACATTCACTGAACTTACTAAAAGTGCCATTGTTGAGGTTAGTATAGAGAAATAGATATTTTAAACAAACAACCTCCATTTGGCTGTGAATTATGTTTTTTGTTAAGCATCTATGTGTCTGTATTTATAGTGTCTCAAATAAAAGTATGTGATAGAAAACTAGAAATTGATAGTCCATATTTGAAAATGGTTTAAAGTACCTCTTCTGATTCTTGGAGCAGAGGATATTTCTAAGGAAGAAAAATAAAAGTGTTTTATATGTACAATGGTATCTTTATAGAAAAAAACACTTAAATGGCTATGTGATTTTTAATAATAAAAATAAATCTTAGATGATAAAGCCAATGTGAGGAAAATGATCATGAATAGCAAACAATACATAATGCTTTTCAAATAAAGCATGCCTTCATAAATAATATTCATTTTCCTATAATTTACACAGGAAAATACCACATGGTAGTAATGTGGTTTGCAAAATAATTCAAGGAGTATGTACATTACTTACAAAAAAATATTATAGTCCCAAAAGTCAAATCATTCATTCAGTGCTAAAGAGAAAAATCTTTCTGATTAACTATTTAATTGGGTTTAACAAGACTTTTTATAGTTAATCCTGAACGCACTAATAGGAAACTGAAGGCCTACACTCAACGTTAGCTTTGCTCCCTTTAGATCTTGCCCATAATTACAGTTTGCTCTTTAATTATTCTGCTTCTCATTTTCAATTTATGATTAAGACCAACAGCATGCCCCGGAGACCAGAAGTGCTGAAGTGGACAGAAATAAAACACAGAACAACAATTCCTTTAGCTTATTGGCCCAGGTACCCAGAACAGATTCTTGTTAGTTTCATTTTGAAATCAAGTATTTCAGAATAAATACTAGGTTATATTATTCAAAGAAACCTGTGTATATATTTGTAAGGGCTATATAGAGCAATATTTTCACAACAGTTCTAATGAATCATTATTGTGATGCTAGCAATGAAAAAAATCCATGCATTTTTAACCACATAATGTATCTCATTTACTCTGTAACTTAGACCATGACAAAGGTATATAGCTTTCATATGGTTCAGTTGCCACAACTTTACAAAGGAGAAAACAGTGATTAATGCAGATATGTTTTGTTAATTAACTGAGTTAATGTGGGTAAATCATTTTGAACAATGTCAAGAACACTGCAAACACTAACGCATGCACAAGACACTAATGATTTTTATAATCAAAATAGAGGCTTTTTGTGGTAAGCAGAACTTTTGAAAATTCTGAATTAGAACATTGAAGTTCTCAATGACTTTATATTATTGGAATCTACACTTAATTGATTCGTCAAAGATATC
>NW_006399892.1:7676444-7677965 GCF_000299155.1 Elephantulus edwardii | reverse complement strand
AAACGACTCGACGGCACATAACAACAACAACAACACTTAATACTCTGAAATTTGCCTACTATTGTTAAACAGCCTATCAATTACTCATGTGCAAGTTCAAATTGAGGTGGAAAAAAATTACAAGTTCATGAGAGTCAGTATAAGATCTTTTGTTTCTCACACCCGAATTTTAAAATAATCTTAAGAATAGATTTGAAGCATTGAAGACTAATTATGAAAAACTAGATGAGTTGTGGGATGACATCAAGGATATATCATCCATGAAAAAAAGACAGATTAGAAAGAAACAAAATAAACAAGCCACCAAAATGAATGGTATAAGAAACCCTGAAATTTGCAGTAGAACATCATGAAGCCAAAATAAAACGAAGAGATGCTGAAGTGAAAAGTTGAACAGAAGATTTCAAAGGGCACTGGAGAAGACAAAATGAAGGACTATAATGGAATAAGAAGATATTTGGAATTAGAAAATAAAAAAATAAAGAATAGCTTGTTCATAATCTCCCAAACTGAAAAACAAATTCAAGCCTCAAGTTGTGATACTGTGAGATGCTATGAGAAAATCTTGAATAACTCTGGAACCATCAAAAGAAGATAAAAGCAATACACAGGATCACTGTATCAAAAAGTATTTAAGTTAGTTATTGCCAAGCTATCGAATTCATAGCAAGGAATTGCAAAGACCACGGCCAAGATCCGTTCAGCACTGGAAATGATGTCCCTAGTGCCATGACGTCTTATAAACCCAGCTTGCACATCTGAAAATTCTGGTTCAAAATTAAGAAAGGTATGTTTCAGGGTTGCAAACCTTTCTCCATACCTATTAAATCTTTATTCTGAGCAAATTATTCAAGAGGATGGACTCCATAAAGAAAAAAATGTGACATCAAGATTAGAGGAAGACTCAATAACAGCCTTCATTATGCTGGTAACACAACCTTACTTGCTGAAAGTGAGGAGGACTTGAAGTACTTACTGCAGAGGATCAAAAACTACAGCCTTCAATGTGGATTCCAACTCAACAATAAGAAAACAAGAATTCTCACAAAGGGACCATGATATATGGAGAGAAGATTGAAACTGTTCATACCTTTGTCTCACTTGCATTCACAAACAAATATTGGCATCAGCAGTAAAGAGATATATTGCACTGAGAAAGTCTGAAGTGAGAGACATCTCCAAGTTACTGAGGAGCAATGATGACAATTTGAGAGCTAATGTGTACTTGATTCAGTCATTTGTCTTGCATTTGACAACTAGACTTTGAATAAGGATTACGGAAGAAAAATTGATATCTTTGAATTCTGTTGTTGAAGAATACTGATTATTCTGTGGATTGATAAAAGAACAGTTATGTCTTAGAGAAGGAGTACTCAGAGTGTTCCCTGGAGGCAAAGATGATAAGATTACATCTGACATACTTCAGACATGTTTCTGTTGTTGTTGTTGTTGTTATGTGCCGTCGAGTCGTTTCCGACTCATAGCGACCCTATGCACAACAGCCCTAAACCCTGCTCTATC
>NW_006399892.1:7646333-7662033 GCF_000299155.1 Elephantulus edwardii | reverse complement strand
GAAGGTGAGCCTGATGTGGGCCATTGTCTTCGCAATTGCGTCCTATGTGTTGGAGAGCTGGATGGTGACTAAGAATTACAGAAAAAGAATTGATACCTTTGTGTTGTGGTGCTGGATAGGAGTGTTGAATACACCATGGACTGCTAGGAGAACAAACAGGTTTGTGCTGGAGATGGTGAAACTGGGCTGCTTCTTAGAAGGAAGGATTCTGAAGCTTCATCTGAAGTACTGTGGGTATGTTGCAAGGAGTGACCAGTCCTTGAAGAGGGAGATCATCTTTGGGAGAGTGGAGGGACAGCTCAAGAAAGTAAGACCCTTGATGAGATGGATAGATTCAGTGATAGGAGTGGTGCAACTAGGTGTGTTAAAGACAGTGAGTTTGGCATAAGATAGAGCAGAGTTTCGGGCTCTTCTACATAGGGTCACTATGAGTCACAAGCAACTCAATGGCACAAACAATGAAGAACAGCTATAATATTATTAGATTCTATGTGTATTAAATATGCATGATTCTATGTTATGAATAGTGAAATATATTTAAGAGATTAATAGTCAAAATAAAGCCAGTGTCTACTGAGCTGATTTTAATGTCAATCCAGATATACACAAAAGGCAAAATATGATTGGAAATATTGAGTCATTTGATTTCTCATGTGACCTGATGAATAAGGAATTAAACTCCCACACCAAATGCAGGCACTTCAAATATACCAGCCTCTCCAAGGGAGAAAGATGAGCAATTGTCTCCAGTGCAATTTGTTGTTGTTGTTGTTAAGTGCCATCAAGTTATAGACAACTCTTAATGACCTTATGAGCAAAAGTCTTGAACATGAAAAACTTTCATTTTTTTTTCTAAGTTCATAGGGTTTCCAGAGGCAAGTTATTTCAAAAGTGGATGCCACTCCTGCTTTCAAGCTTCTTTTAATTTGGGAGCTCTACCAAATACTGTCCACAATGGGTAGCCATTATCACATTAGACACATCAATGTCACAGTGTTACGCTCATAGCAACCATAAGCTACCTTTGTATAGCAAATTGACATACCAGTGATATAGTATTTAGGAGAATATTTGAGTGAAAACAATTAAAAACTCAAATATCTTTATAAATGTGAGGCCAAATCAATTCAGCTCACACCCAGTTGCTAGCAAAAACCACACCCAAGTCTCAACCTCAAACTAGAGAACACATCTTTGCAGCATCTGGCCTCTCCACTCATCTTCCCAGACTGGAAAGTAGCCCCAGAGTGGCAGCCAAATGCTTTTATAAATATAAGGCCAAATTTAGAAAAATTAGAGGTGCAAATTAAGAGGTGCACTTTAGAGGCTCTGAAAACTCCTGGATGGACTGATAAGAGTTAGTTCTGATTTGGCAGCAATGAGAGAAAGCGAGAGAAAATAAACAATGGAAATTATTTGCTTCAAAAAAACATATGAAAATTCTTTAGCTCTCAAAGCAAATATCTTTTCAGCATTTTCTAGCTTTATCTTCTGCCCTTTGAATATTTCGATAAATTTCACTCACTTAAAACCCTCAAAGCCAATGACTTGGTTTAAAATAATAGAGACTATTCATCAGTTTTTCCATGCTGTAAATCATAAGAGAAATCTCATTATATTTCTCTCAGAGAACAGTTGGTAAATTCAAATCATCAATGATGTGTCCTTTTTGTTTAGTAGAGTAACTTGCTATGAAGTTTGCCACCAATGGTCCCTCTAGATCAATTTTAACTTAGTCTTCTTTTTTCTCATATTTTAATATTTAGGTAAAAGTAGTATTCCTTTTACACAACTTTTTGGATCATTATATCCATGTGCTGAATATATTGGAATATAGAATTATGTAAAAAATACTTGAAACCAAAATATACCTGTCCTGACAGACTTAACTAGAAATGAGGCATAATAGATTGAATTGTCTTATATTTCACTGGCACACCTTCTAGAACAGTGCATAATTTTTCACTCTTTACCAGAGAACCTGTAGAATCCAGGGGATTGGGAAAGCATACAGTGAGGTTCATACTTTCTTAATTTTAAACTATGCGGTATGCCCTTGTTCTGTTTGCATAACAGATTCTTGGTGTTGGTATAGGTTTTGTATGAGCATACGTAAATGTTCTAATATTCACATTCTTCACAATGTTAAGCCATATTTTTTTATCCACACAGTTAAATTCTTTGGCATAGTAAAAAATGAAAAAAAAAAAAAACCAAACCACAAGCAGACATACTGTATTCTCTACTTTCAACCAGGATACATCTGACATCAGTAGTGATACCCAAATAGAAAGGCCTCTAACTTAACTCAGCTTGAATATAGTGCAGTTCTCTGTCAATGTACCATTCTAGCCATTTTGAGATGATCTTCTGCAATAATTTGTTTGCATGAGATAGGCACTATAATTTTCACCCTTTACTCCTCTGATAAATTGAAACTCTGAGTACCAGTAAAGTGAAACAACTTAATTCACGTCACAACCTTTCTGTGTCTCAAAGTCAGGTTTTGAAGCCAAGTTCTTTGACTTAAAGGTGTGCAATCTTTACTAAAACAGATTTCTGAACTGGTCCCATCCTTATGATGACAAATCTCCATATCTCTTTGAAACTGAAATGTTCTTGTTATTTTTGTTTGCAGTTGAGTCAGAACTCACTCATAGCTGACGCTCCAGTGGGTTTACAAAGGCAGTAAATCACCTGGGAGAAGATTGCCTTTGCTTTGAATCACATGCCTTAGTGATTGCAGTGCATCTTCTTACCACTAGTCCTCCAGAGCTCCCTGAATAGGCATATTGATAATGATAATCCATCATTTTTACCTGAACTTCCAAGTATATGAGTCAAGTACTAATTCTTCTCATCAAGAGAATTGCACAGTTTTATGTAAAGTGACTCAATAGCATGTAAAAATGTAGAATAAATGATTTCATAATTTCAGTTGATATGATCGCCTCAGAAATTATTCATTTCTGTTCTTGTAGTAGAAAACTACCCACTACTATCTAGTCAAATCTGACACATAGCAACCCTCCATTAATTAGACTTCTGGGGTTGTAAACATTGACAGGGGAAATTTTTCACATTTCTTTTTTGGAAAGGCTGGTGTACTAGAATTTCTGACCTTTGGTTACCAGCCATACATATTATGTGTAATGTCACCTAAATCCTTGTAGCGGAAAAGTCACTATAAAACATCATAAGACAGTGTCTGGATCAGAGTAAGGCGTCTCACATATAAATTTTAAGGTAAACTTAGTCTGAGGGTTTATGAGTGGCAGAGCATGTGTCCTAGGGTCCTTACTCCTCACATCTCTCTCCATTCCCTGATTATAAGAAACTGTTTATGTTTCAATAAAATTTTAATTACAAAGAGAAATAGTCTAGACAAGATTTGGATTTCAGCCTTCAATCTTGGTTACAGGCCTCTGCACCAAATATACCTGACTTACCTTTTTATTCCTTAGACTACTCACAAGAGATTCTTGACCATGATAGAAATACAAACAGCCACTTACAGTGCTTCAAATTCAACGATTCTTAGTACATACAAGAGAAAACACAGGAAACCTAAGGTTTGAGTCCTAAGTAGGTTGAAGTGAAGGAGAAAGGCTATGTTATTTTTGTAAATCTCTGATCTGTGAAACTACTTCTTATATGGATGATACTGGGGAAGGAATGGTAGACAATTTAACCGATAATCTCCAGAAAAGAAGAGAAAAAGAAATGGGAAAGAAAGTAAAAAGACAAAAAGAAAGAAAGAGAGAACACAAAAGAAGAAATAGAAAAACAACAATTTGCATTTTAACCAGAAGTATATAGGAGGATAATGTGATAAGTTTAATTAAAGCAAACATACCATTAGATATTAAATTTGTAATATTGTAAAAGAAATAAAGAAGATAGAAAAAGAATTGTTGGTTTTAGACTACAGTGTTGGGAAAGGGTGTTGTATATCCAATGGACTGCAGAAAGACCAAGCAAATCTGTCCTGAATGAAATGCAACCCAGGTCCTCCTTAGAGGTAAAGATGGTGAAATGTCCTCTCATTTTCTTTGGGCATATTTTTAGGAAGAATCCATTCTTAGAGTTTAGATATCATGGTGGAAAACTTAGAAGGTTAGCAAAAGAAAAGATCCTCCACAAGGTGGATTGATGTGGTGACTGTCATAATGGGCTTGTGTGTGACGGAGATCACAAAGATGGGACAAAATAGGGCAAGTTTCAGATCTGTTTGTCATTGAGTTGCCAAGAGTCATGGTCACCTTGATGGCACCTAACAGCAGCTACAATAGTCAGAATCCCATGTTGTTGTTGCTGTTATGTGCCCTTGAGTCACTTGGGACTCATAGTAACCCTATGTACAACAGCCCTAAACCCTGCTCTACACTGTGCCAATCTTAATGTTTTTGACACACATACCTTATTACCCTAGTCTCTGAGCCAATCCATCTCATCTCTTGTGCTGTCCCTGAATCAGTTTCAGATGTCCTTCACCAAGGACTGGTTCCTCCTTGCAACATGCCCAAAGTGTATCAGACAAAGCTTCGGAATCCTTGCTTCTAAGGAGCAATCTGATTTCACACACTCTAGGATGAACTTGGTTGTTCTTCTAGCAATCCATAATATAGGCAATACTCTTCTCCGGAACCACAGCTCAAAGGCATCACTTTTCCTTCCTCAAATTATATTACTCTTACCACTAGCACTACATCACAATTAAAATGAAACACTAAATTTAAGAAACACACTTGTTTACTTTAAGACTAAGATTTCAAATAGGTTTATTTGGCTTACACAAAAATCAAAACACATTATTTTTTTTTCTTCTAAGGAAACACAAAATGTTTAAGAAACAGTAATTAGAAAAAAATCAGGAAAAGTATGTTTCTGGGTAGTATTCTTTACCATACCATTCAGTCTGTGTTCAACAAATAATCAGAGAAGATAGAATATTTGAAGGTAAGTGTTGCATCAAGACTGGAGAAAGATTCATTTGCACATTCACAGGTGGCACAATCTTGCTTACAGAAATAATTTTTAATATAATTTTTTATTTTTGTACTGGTGGTACCTACAAAGTTCATTTACATTGTTTTTCATACAGGATCATTCCAATTCCCTTAAAACTCACCCTTCCCCCCACCCATCAAATTGTATGACTGTGCAATTAAGCCCCCACCCATCCTCATTCCTGTGCTTCGTCCCTCCCCACCTTTGATCCTTACACACATTTTACTAGCTATCTATTTCTACATCACGTTGCATACAGTAGATGTTCTTATGGGGCTGAGTTAGTTCACTTAGCATTATGCTGTCCAGTTCCTCCAAAGTTAGGTAGTTATTTATTAAATGTATTGCTTGCCCCGGCCCGCGGTGATCTTCAACCGTGACCCTAGGAGGGGAAGAAAGAGAATGGGGGGGACAGGAGACACAGAAGCGTGGAGACAAGTTGAAATTCCAATCAAGTCTCAATTTTATTGAAAGCACTCACAGCTTATATACAGGAGCACAATGGGGGGAGGAGAAGTACACAAGGGGGAAGAACAGCATCGTGTCATTTCTAGCAATCCAAAAGTTATCTGGTTAACAGAAACTTAGCAGGGCATTTCCCAAAACCTATCCTCCTAGGGTGGGGCAAACTGAAACCTATCCTCCCAGGGCAACATGTCCAAACATGTTCTAGGAGAATTACAAAATGGTTTCAGAGAATTACAAAATGTCTTCAGCTAAGTTGAACTAGCAGCCCCCAACAATTGCTGCCTCCTGCTGCATAATACTCCATTATATTAATGTACCATAATTTCTCAATCCATTTGATTGTGGCTGGAATTTGGGCTATTTCCATGGTCTTGCAATGATGAATAACTCTGCTGTGAACATTGGTGAACAAGTCTCCATTTGTGTCTCAGTTCTCATAGAAAAGATCATCTTGAAGCACTTCAAGATAAAACTTGATATCTACAATTTTCAGTATGGATTGATTATACTTCAACATAAATAAAACAAAAATTCTGGCAATTCAGTCACTAAACAATATCAACATTATCAGAATTAATTTCACGTGTCTTCATAATCAGCACTCATGGAAGCTGCAGCCAAGATGTCAAACAATGTATTGCAATGGGAAAATGAAGTGTATAATACTCCTTTAGCAGGCTAGAATTTAAAAAATGTAATTTTGAATACTAATGTCACTTAAGCCGTGATATTTCCAATTTCTTTTTATACTTATTAAATTTGAACATTGAATGAGGAAGGCCAAATAAATACTGATGTCTTTGAATCATGATATAGACAGTGAATATTGGATAAAAACACTGGCTTCCAAAAGAACAAACAAATCTGTCTTGGATAAATTGCAACCAGAATGATATTTAAAAGTTAAGACAGTGAGATTTTGTTTCATGTACTTTGGACACATGATCAAGAGTTGGCCAGTGTGTGGAGAAAGACATCACATTTCATAAGGTAGGGATTCAGTGGGGAAGAAAAAACGACTGAATGAAATAGATTGCCATAATGAATGCAACAATAGGCTAAAATAGAGCAGAAATTTTAAGAATTTTAAGAATGATATAGGTTAGGGTTGCTCATAATGTCTCTACTATTTGGTGCCATCTCAATGACACCAAACAATATGTTAAAATATTGGGTAACATAAAAGGGATACTACATCATTGCTCAGGCCATTCAACGGTAGTTTTTAATTGGAGACTACCTGAACAAAGAGCTCCTACTTACATTGTTGTGATTCCTGTGTGCTGTTGAGTCCATATTGACTCATAGCTTACCCTGCAGTGGGTTTTCAGAGGAAGTAAATCAGAAGGAAAGGGAATGCCCATCCTTATCCTGTAAAACAACTGGTGGATTCTAACCATTTGCTGTTGGGATTGCAACACATCTTCTTATCACTAGGCCACCAGACATAGGTGCTAACATAGCAACACATGAAGGAAACTACAGAAGTACACTAAGTTCATAGTAGACACTGTGAAACATTGTACTTCATAGGTCTTGTGGAACTCCCAAAATAAATAGGAATATGGATCAAGAGCACTAGTGGTGCAGTGGACAAACTTTTGACTGCTAACTCAAAACTGTGCAATTTGAAACCTTGAGTCTACTTCAAAGATTAGCATTGTTAGGAGATCAGCATGCATTTTGAGTAAGTAAGGTGAAAAGATTAAACTCTGATGCACGTCTTTTCTGTTTTTAATGATGAAGTATGCCACTGTTTTATTTGAAAGACTACCTTTCAGTCTATGTGTATGAATTTTTGTGAGCACAATTAAGTGCTCAGAAATTCTTATTTTTTTGTAACATTGTCCATAATTAGTATGACCATAAGTTAAATTTCTTTTGCATGGTAAATAAATCTAAAACCCTACTGCAATCCAACACATAAAGGCTCTATAAAATAAGCTAGAACTGCAGCACCGGGTTTCTGATTTCTTAAATCTTCATGAGAGCAGACAGCCTCTTCTTACTGACACAGAACTACTGATTCAAATTCCTGCAATCAGTAATAACAAAATGTTTAAACTAATGTCCCATCAAGGCTTGTAGTCAGACAAAGACAAAATTTTTAAACAGTATGCAACTGATGTTAACAATGACATCACTTCTAAATCTGTCCTGAATTTCTGGCTGATTCCTATTGGTTCAGTGTTAAATCTGTTGCTTGTTTGTTTTTTGTTGGGTTGTTGTATTTTGTTTTTTTTTTTTAAAGTTATCTTTAGTTTCACTGGAATATGATATAATATTATTCAATAATGTTCACGTAACTTGGACTATCTTACAATGGACACATATATGAACTCTTTCAGTTAATTGGCAGGTAGCATAAATTTTCACAACTGAACCATTAACAGAATCATGATAATTGGGGACGAGATTAAAGTCATCAACGATTTCATTTTACTGGAATTTACAGTCATCATGTATTGAAAGTAATAATCAAGAAGTCAAATAATATATTGCATGGGACAAATCTCTGTCAAAGACCTCTTTAAAATGCTGAAGAGTAAGAATATAATTTCAAAAATAAAATTGTGTCTGACATGAGCTATGGTATTTTTTATTATCTTATATGAAACTTAGATAATACTACTGAAGATTGAAAAAGAACTGATGGTTTTAAATCATAGTGTAGTAAATATTGAATATACAACATAGTAGCTAAAGAACAAACACATCTGTCCTATAAGGAGTAACAGCAGAGTGATTCTTAGAAGCAGATGGTAAATCTTCATTTCACGTACTTTGGACATTTATTAGCAGAGGTTAGTCCTTGGAGAATGTCATTATGCTTTGAAAAGTAAAGGATCAGTGAAGGAGGGGAAGAGTCTTGATTCAGTAGGTTGGCATAGTGACTGCAACAATGGACAGCAGAGGTGGTGGGAGTGAAGAGGATAAGGGCATGGAATCTTTCCGCTGTACATAGGGTCACTGTGAATCAATGTCAGCTTAAAAGCACAAAGGAAGAAAATATTCATTGCAGACATACATTCTTTTTAAAAGCATCCTAAATAAGCATCTTCTCTGAAGCCTCACATAGTAAAAATTATGCAGATTATATAAAATTAAATGAAAATTATTTCTACTCACTTGCCTTTGTGTGAATTCTCACTCAGGCTAACACAATATAAGCCAAAAAAAATATTATAGTCTATTGGTTTTTCAGGAGCTAATTATTTTGGAAGAAGCTCATCAAATGATGCTTAGAAGAGTGAACAAGGGCCTCTCACTATTTGGTTAAAATTTAAGCACCATTTACCAAGTATTTTATACATAGACTTTGTTAATTTCAATGCACTTATCCTCCATCTTCCATCTAGAAGTGGCAACAGTCCATATTTAATATTTGTGCAATTCTTTTAGCAGCTTGCTTTTTAAGGACACCTGAAAAGGACTAAAAGATGCAAGTCTATAAAAATGTCTCACATACTGAATTTAGCACAATCTAGATGTAATGGTGAAACTAAAGGTAAACTAAACTAAACATTGAACAAAGGAAAGAAAGAATTCTTACTAGATCTTTGTAACTTGAATAAGCAGAAAGAAAAGAAACATCATTTGCTACAGTTGCCAAATTAGTTTTAAATTTATGACACAAAGCAGTGTTGATTTTGTATTCTGAGCAATAGAACAACTTCTGAGAAGAAATTATCACTAGAGATTATCTATGGTATGACTATGTACTACTATCTTATTATACTAATCATCTCTAACAAGGAAACAGTTATTCTTTTCAGTACATCTGCTCTGTGATTCTCAGAACTATTACATCTCACAATTCTCACATCTGCTCTGCGATAAATTAGAATATTGGATATGGAGACAACAGTGGTTCAGTGATAAGGAGTACTACTTTCATCCTAAGGAAGCACTGTCCATATCCGTAAGCTGATCTGTATGAGAAGTATAAACAATCTCCTCTTGCTATGTATCTGAGAGCTGAGAGAATGACAGAAGAATTGATGCATTTGAGTTGTGGTGCTGGAGAAGAGTTCTGAACATCCCTGGACTTAACAAACAAATGTGTCTTGGAGAGGATGCAGCCAGGATGTTCTTTGGAGGAAAGGGTCATGAGGCTTCATCTCACATACTTCTGTCATGTTGCTAGAAGGGGTTATTCCTTGGAGAGTGACATGATGCTCAAAGGGTGAAGGATTAGGAAAGGAAAGGAAGACCCTCAACCAAGTGGATTCACAAGTGACTACTAATATGTCAGGAAGTGTTAGAATGGTACAGGATCGAATAGGGTTCAGATATGTGCTTTATAGGGTAGCTATGGGTTGTACTCCACTTGGCAGTGCCTAACAAACCACCACCACCACTCTCTTTAAACATACAAGCCACTAGAGATAAAGCTATGAGTTGATTTCAACATGAAAGCAAATAATAACAACTACATCATATCTCTCTCCCAATTTCCTTAAGTCTTTTGAAAAGACTAAGAACAACTTTGCCACAGTCATTAGAATTTTTTTTTTAAATTACAACGTATTGCAATGGGAAAGTCTGCTGTTAGGGACCTCTACAGGGTACTGAAGAGCAGTGTTGTCATTCTGGAGACTAAGGTGCATCTGATACAGGCTATAGTCTTTGCAATCACTTGTTATACATTGGAGAGTTGGACAACGACTAGGGAGGATAGAAGGAGAATTGATGCCTTTGAGCTGTGGAGCTGGAGAAGAGTATTGAATGTACCATGGACTGCCAAGAAAACAAACAGATTCATCCTCGAGAAGGTTAAACCAGGCTGCTCCTTGGAGGCAAGGATTCTGGGACTTTGTCTGACATACTTTGGACATGTTGTAAGGAGGGACAGGTCTTTAAAGAGGGACATCATGCTGGGTAGCGTAGAGGGACAGCACAGGAGGTGAAGACCCTCTATGAGGTGAATTGATTCAGTGACTGGGGTAATCAGGATGGATGTGTCAGAGGCAGTGCGATTGGCACAGGATAGAGCAGTGTTTAGGGCTGTTGTATATAGGGTCGCTATGAGTCGCAAGTGACTCGACAGCACATAACAACAACAACACACTTTTAAAATTAAATGTTGTTAGTTGCTGCTGTTATAAGTCTCATCAAGTTGAGTCTGACTCATAGCGGCCCTATGCACAAAAGATCTGAACTCTGTTCTATAACTATCATAATTTCCCTCATTTTCATAGAGCTTCTTTCCAAAGACCTTCTGTTTAAGAATTGGATGCCACCCCTGCTTCCAAGTCTTTCTTATTCTAAGAACTCTACCAACTCTTGTCCACGATGGGTAACCATTATGACATTTGTGACACCATTAGCTCAGTCTTCAGCATCACTGCATCTCAAGTTATCTCAGTACAGTAAACTAACAGCATTGCTATATCACTTAGAACAATGTTCTTCCCAAACATAACAGAAGGCCAGAGGGCCAGGGCCCCAAGGACCCAACCAACTTTTAAATCAACTTTTAAATACAAAGGCCAACCCACCAGATCTCGATTGACTTAAAGAAGAGGCTTCCAGTCCACATCTGATTGTTGACTAAATTTGTGAAGTTAAAAATTACTGTATGAATGAAATGTATGTATATGTCTACGTGTGTGTGATTCATTCTCATGACCTTGAGTCCAGTTCTATATTTCTTTGTGTAAATGCATTCAGATTTTTCATTAAACATTTAAAACAACTATAAGTTAACCATGAGAACAATACAGATTAGTTTCCAATAGCATTGAACCACTGCTCATATGCTTATTAGTAGAAATATTCTTCATTTCATCATATCCTAGCATGGAGAAAAAAGTCAACAAAAATAAAAGTTTCAGACACAAACTGAGAGAATGAAATGTGAAATTTTGTCTCCTGAATATTTTTTTTTCATTTCCCCCCTTGTTACCTGAGTCTTTCACTCTCAGTAAACAGAGTCTATCCATTGAAAATTACTTTTTTTCATCATCTAAAATTTGAGCAGTTGATTAAGTTTCATGTCACTCCATGACTGAGTGGGTCAAAAAGTTGTTGTCTTATGGCCAGCACACACTATGATTGTCTCTTTTTATTTATGTAATTGGTATCTTTTTTATTTTTGCAAGAGAATCAATGACACTATACTGATTAAGATGACTGTATCTTGCATTACATCAAAAGCAAACCCTTAGTGTTATAATTAAGTAATTTTGGAATTTTTTCCTGTGAATTTATATTTCGGAATTTTCTGCAAGCTTAAAATATTTGGTTTATTTTACAATTGTTTTCCTATAATATCCCCATGCCAGTTACTACACTACTCACTTAAGTAGGATGAATGTATAATGTTGGCAGAAAAAATTAGATCAGAACCCATGTTGTTGTTGTCTTTGTTAGAGTGAAGTATAGTGTTGCTATAGAACGGGACAGAAATTTGTCCTTTCCTGTGCCATTTTCATCATTCTTGATTTCAAACCCAGTGCAGCAGTTACTCTATCAATTCATCCATCTGGATAACAGTCTTTCTCTTTAGCTGCCCCTCCAGTTTTACAAGTAAAATGTTCTTCTCTACAGAACAGCCTCTCCTAACAGCATACTCAGAATATTTGAGACGAAGCTTTGTCATCTTTACTTTTAAGGAACATTCTGGCTGTATTTTCTCCAGACCTATGACATGACAGCTATAACTATGAAAACAATTTGGCAATCAATATCAACAATAAATGTAATTTCTGAGAATTCACTTTCATTTTGTATTTGCAATACTACACTATCCATACTATGTAAGATACATCCTGAATTTTTGAAAATATTAAGAAATATTTTGTTAACTAGTTCCTTGATTTGCCATGAATCCTTTCCAGGATGAACATTTCCTTATTCCTACAAATATTGCTTTTATGTGGAAGTTACACCCTGTCTTCTATTTACCTTGCTGCTACCTTTGGGAAATCAGCAAGAGATAATTTATTTTTTACATTAAATTTATATACATCCATAAAATACTACTAATACTTCTACAAAGGCAGACATTATTTCTAACCCCACAGGATTTAGTAAAATTATTACTTTTTAGGTTATTTGAATGTGAAGATATCCACTCTAAAATGACATTTCTCATATAAGTTTAAGTCAATTGAAAAAAAAAGAGGTGAATTGAATATTGCAAGTCAAGAGAGGGAATGTGACTGAATAACAAAGTGATTATGTGCACAGTTTTCTGTTGTACAATATCTTAGTTCCATTTAAGAATAAACTATTGATTCAGTGGCAGTGTTCTAAAAAAAAGTTATTCTTTTGATAAATATGTAAGTCACATACATTTTACTTTACACAGATAACTACTGATCCTCGCAGAACGTTTGATTATAATCATTACAGCATGGAATTACAGACTCAATGAGAATATATTTTTGGCATACAGCTCAAATACATTTTTTCTTTTTGTATTTATTAGTAGATCCAAATGTTGATTATAATAATAATGTGGTCTAAAAAATTTTCCTGAAAGGCAGAGATAAATATTCTAAAAGTTACAGGCAAGTGAAAGAAAGAAATTATGTGAATATAGACACGATTTTTCCCCTGGTTTATTCCACTTTAGACATATGCATAAAGAAAAATTTTAAACCAAAATATGTTTGCTAATCTAAAATAATTTATCTAGCTTGTTTTATTCTTAAATTTCCATATCTGAGGAACAATGTAGAAAGAAAATAATGAAAAGTTAAAATAAAAATGATCGCTATTTATTGTCTCCAGCAAAGAAAGAATTCAACACTCTGTAAATTGTGATTTCAAAAACCATGGATTATTGCTAACTGAGCCAAGGTGAGGCTGTAAATGTAAATTATGAAGAGCATTGCCATCTGTCAAGAATCAAGTGAAGAGAGTCCAAAGAATCAAATGTGGTGATTTAGCCAAAGTTAAAACTTAATTTTGAGATTCATTTCTACAAATGAGGACTTAAGGACTATAAAGAAATAAAACCAAAAGAAAATTGAAGTCATTTAAAGGGTAGATGCTGCTTAATTTTAAAAATGTTATATTATGAAGCAGGAATATGCTTCTTTATAAATGCTTGTGACTTTACCCTTATTTTGGCAAATCTGATACACTGGTTCCTTGAAAACTTATGGGGGAAAAATATTAAACTTGCCAGTCAATAAGAGAATGTTCTATCCACCCAAAACTCAATCAAGTAAATAAAACAGAGATATTAATTTGCCATTCATCAAAAAATAAAAGTGGGGGGGGAAAGCTTAATATGCAAGAGCAGTGTCAATCGTACACTAAGTTAAGTTGTTTTATTTGTATTCAGACATCACAAACCTTAGCTTCTCTGCTCTCTCTTAGGATGTTTGTTGTTGTTATGTGCCATCGAGTCACCTGAGACTCGAAGGGGCACTACGTACAAAAGCCCTAAACCCTGCTATATCCTGTGCCAACCTCACTGCCTCTGACACACACACCCTGATTAGCCCAGTCACTGAATCAATCCACTTCATAGAGGGTCTTTCTCTCCTCCTCTGTTCCTCCACCCTCCCAAGCATGATGTCTTTCTCCAAGGACTGGTCCCTCCCTGCAACATGCCCAAAGTATTTCAGACGAAGCTTCAGAATTCTTGCCTCCAAGAAACAGCATGTTTTAAACCTCTCCAGGACAAAGTTTTTAATATTAAATCAGAAGTAGATATTACCCTTTTTTTGCTGTTGTTAGTAATTAAGATGTCAAACAGCATGACAAAAATATAAATATCTTAAAATAAATCTCTCCAAATAAACATTGAATCATTGCTTTGTAAGAGATAGAAATAAATCAGTACATAAACAAGAATGTGAAAGGATCATTTACTTTATATGGAAATGGTAGCAAACTTGCTCGAGTCAAATTATTTCTGACTCATGCTGACCTTCCCTTGAGTTTCCAAGCTTTAATTCTTAGCAAGTGCAGACTACCTCAAGTTTTTCCCACAAAGTGACTGGTGGATGGAAGCCATCAATCATTTGGTTAACAGTCCAATATAAAACCCATTGTGCCATCAGCACTGTTTACACTGTTGTAGTACAGGCTTCAACTCATAAAGACTTTCAAACTTTATTCATAAAGTTTATTCAAACTTTATTCATAAAGACTTTCAAACTTTATTCTAGGGTTCTATATTATCACATCCTCTGCCATGCTTTAAAACTAGGATTGTAGACACTATTTCAGTCTGTATCTTTGAAAGTTTTCACCCCTTTTACTGACCTCCTACCATTCCCAGAATCATGTGTTTGTTTTTTTTTATTTGTTGTGTTTTGTTTTGTGTCCCCCACCTCCCAAGAACTGGCTCCTCTAAACAACATGCCCAAGTTATGTATGACAAATTTTCATTATCTTTCACTCTAAGGAGTACGTGATTACACTTTCTTCAAAATAGACATATTTGTTTTTATCGAAGTCATTGGGATAATCTATACTCTTCTCCAGCACCAAAATTCGAAGACATTGATTCTTATTCGTACCTCAAAAGATAAAACAACAATATAGATAATGGATTGGCACTCAGAATAAAGCATTATATTTCATGTAGAGAGGTATTATGTGAAATAAGTATTTTAAATATTATTGGAATGTGGCACACGGCCAGGAGATATCAATCTGTGGAGAAGGACATCATGCTCGAAAGAGTGGACGGACAGCTCAGGAGAGGAAGACCATGGATGAGATGGATTCACACAGTAACTGGGGCAAAGGTGGTTGGTATATCACAGTTATTGAGACTGGTTCAGGACAGGGAATGCTTTAGAGCAGCTGTACATAGTTTTGGTATACATCAAAGGTGACTCAATGGCACAAAACAACAATAAAATACTATGACAGGTTTGAAAGCAGGAGTGTCATTTACTTCCTAAATAACATGCCTCAAATCTATGAACTTTGATAAATGTCTTTAGTTGTAGAGGGGATTCAGGCCTTTTGTTCACAAGGTCGCTATGAGTCATGCTTGGATCAAAGGCAACCAACATCAAAATGGTAACATTTGTGTCCATTTCACAATTAATTACAAAGAGAAATTAGCTTTGGTTAATCAATACTATTCTCAGAGTTAAAAAAAAAAACACTACGCTGCATTGAAAAACAAGGAGCTAGCGTAATATTATTAAAAATGGGTGACCTTGGAGGACATTATGCTGAGTGAAATATCTCAGTCACAAACGGACAAATACTTCATCGTGCCACTGTTGTAAAACAGGACTGA
>NW_006399892.1:7635497-7638129 GCF_000299155.1 Elephantulus edwardii | reverse complement strand
TACACAAAATTATGAGATTTGACTATATAAATTGATGCTCATAGACTCAGGAGTGCTTATGACATTATGCCTTTTATCACTGACAATAAAAATTTCAGTAAAAATTTTTTCTTGCAAATGACATGTTTCATTGTTTTTGTGTTGTCACCACTTCCTTCCTACCTATTTAATTAGAACAGTTTTAAATATCAATTCAGTTGTCCTTTTTAAATATCAATTCAGTTGTCCTTGAAGAATTTCTTCTGCTTGTCTTGCTTAACAAAAAGTCATTACACAGTGCTTTGGAATAATCCCAAATTTTCAAATATAATGAGAGAGAACAGGTGCACAAAGAATGAGAAGAATTCATTATATTAATTATTGAATTTTTTTTTGTAGGGGGAGCCTAATTTGTTAGATCCATCTAAATAAAACCTAATATTATATTAAAGGACTTATCACCACATATTTAGAAAGGTGAGAGAATAACTTTGGATAAGTAACTCAAGCAGCGACCTAGAAGAATCGTTTCTGTGAAATTTTACTTTTGGATTTACTGATGGCTTCTTTGACCAAAACGTGAGAAGTGTAACTTCATTTCTCTTCATAAATTAGGCAAAAATAAGGTATTATTTTGGTAAATTAAACTGAGCTAGAAACATTACCAAACTCAATATTTTAGGTTTAATGAAAGTAATATGACTATATAAGAATTACAAAGACATTTCACCTTATGTATTAATGTGCTTTTCGTATTGTGCACATTTTGCCATACAGCAGAATTTCTAGGTTGGCTTTAAAATTCCACTTGTTACATTAAATATTATATAAACTTACATACCATATTTTCTGTGCAATATATCTGAGAAAATGTAAGGTTATTAGAATATTTTAACCAAAAAATATTTATTTTATGAAATATAGCAATTAGATATTATTTCATGAATAACATCAGAAAAAATACTAATTAATAAGTCAATCAGTCATTTATATGTTTCTAGCTCCTTATCATATATATTGTAGTGTAAAATTTTATCTAAATTTTTTCATATTTTTTTATTCTTGCTATTATGACATCATGCAAGCTCAAGTGAACAGTTAACCATTGTAAAACAGGACAGAATCATTTTCAATCCTGTGCCAGCTTCACAATATCTTCACTGTTTCATTCGTTGTGTCAAGCTAGAGTTTACCAGGTACTCTTTCTCTTCAGGAACTGGCCTTTCTTGGAAACATACCAAAGTAAATGAAATCAGGTACTGTCATATCACCTCTAAGGAACAATCCAGCTACCCTAATTTCAGGACATATTTTTCTTTGTTCTTTCTTTGTCCCCATAGGGACTCTATGAACAATAGATATGAGTTATGTCTTATCCTATTCCATCCACTTATCATCCTGGACACATTTGAATCCATTGCTGAAGATACTATATCAATCCATTTTGTTGAGGAATCCCCTCCCTTTTACTGATCTCCCACCTTTCCAAGTGTGAGGTCTTTTTCCAAGGAAAAGCCTTTCTTCACAACGTGTTCAAATATGTGAGACAACATCATTTTTGCTTTCAAGGAGTATTCCATCTGTACTTTTTCCAAGACATATCTGTTCTTCTCCAGCATCACAGCTCAAATATGTTAATTCTCCTGTCACTATTTTCACTGCCCAGCTGTCAGATGCATAGCGTGTGATTGGAAAGATCGTGGCTGTAGTCAAGCACATCTTAGTCTTTATACTGACATCATTACCCTTTAGGACTTTGAGGAGGTCCCTGACAGTAGATTTTCCCAATGTTATACATCTGGTACCAAGGGTACTGACTGAATTCAAACCAGATGTGATCATTTACAATTAAAATATTTTCTCCATCAAGAAAACAATATATTTGAATTTTGTAAATAAAACATAATACTAACACTAACACTAACACTAATACTAATATGAATAAAGTTGCCATTTACCCACCTTTGTGCTGGTCTGCCTCTTTCCCTGTCTATCTATGTTGCAAAGGCATTTGACTGTATGGATCATAACAAACTGTCAGGGACCTCTCCAGAGTACTGAAAAGCAAAGATGTCAGTATAGAAACTAAGGTGTGCCTAATCCAGGACATGGTTTTTGTAATAACTTGCTATGCATCAGAGAGCTGGACAATGACTAAGGATAACAGAAGAAGAACAGATGCTTTTGAGTTGTTGCACTAGAGAAGAGTCTTGAACATACCATGGACTGCCAAGAAAGCTAATAGGGCTGATTGGAGAGGGTGAAACCAAGTTAGTTATTCCTTAGAAGCTAGGATTTTAAGCTGTCTCACAGAGTTTGGGCACTAGGCCAGCAGGCCAAGGGACACTATACTTGGAAATGTGAAGCGATACCAGAGGAGAAGAAGACCACAGATAACATGGAATGATACAATAATTTGGACAATGGGGGTTGCTGTGCCTGAATCAATGACTGTCTCAGGACAGAGCACGCTTCAGAGGTCTCTAAGGGTCTAATGCAACTTGAAGGCACATAACATTATAACAACAAATTCTATCCATATCAAGGGTGAAATTTTGTATCAGATAATTATATGGTCTCTTATACTAGAAATCACATAGTTAAGATAAATATTTTTAAAACTGTCAAAAGAACTATGAACAGGCATTTCACC
>NW_006399892.1:7598022-7634269 GCF_000299155.1 Elephantulus edwardii | reverse complement strand
TGCTTACTATTTAGGCTTGTGCAACTATTTCTAGTGCCAAAGATGAAAAAATTTAAGATTTTTACAAATTTCTGCAATCTGAATGTAATCCAATATGGAGTTAAGATGTGTCGAAAATTTCAAATGATTGGAATACAGAAACAACAAATAATGAAGTAGTTGGTACTGTGTTCTTGGGACAGAAATTATTCTGAAGATACCAAGATAGAATTTTTTCAAGACTAATGACTTGTGTGTTGTAAATACCTTTTTTTACACAATATAAACCACAACTATGATCATAAATTTTGTTGCATGAGAGACACAGGAATAAAAAAATAAACTTCTTCTGTGGAAAGAAATGGTGAAGAAGCTCAATGTCAAGTCAGAACTAGAGCAGTATCCTCTTGGAAAACAGATTGTCAATTGTTCATATATGAATTCAAGTTGATGTTGAAGTAAATTGAAATGAGCACTAAAGCGCAACTTTAGTAAATCTATCTTTAATTCAGAGACCATCTCATGAATAGATTTTATGTATAATAATAGATAGGATATAACTTGAATTACATGAGACCAGTCAAAAAGTGAAATGATATAAAGGACAACTTAGATGAGTAAAACAAAGGTTTCTTAAAAAATATTAAAGAAAGAAGAAAAATGAATGTCAAAACAGACTCTGAAACTTAATTTTGAATACACAGAAGCTAATGGAGTGGAAGAAATGATGAAGTAAAACAAAATCCTTGACAAATCCTTTCTTATACCATATATCATGATGCTACTTATTGGTCTGATAAGGGTTGTTTTGTCACATTCGTACTATACTTGTATGTACTTTATACTGCTAACTGTAATCATTAAGTGCTTGACTACTTCATTTTGAAGTAATATGTGTCATCTGCACATCACAGTTCAAACTACTTGGGAAAAATCCACTGGAGAAGACTCCTTTACGGTGGTGTAAAGCAAAGATGTATTAGCATGAGGGTTCAGGTAAATTTTACTCAAAATATTATATATTTTCCATTACTCATAATCATAGTTAAGCTAGATGATAAATAAGAAAGAATGAAGAATAGCTGATGCCTTATAATTACATAGTTGGTGAAGAATATTAAAAATACAAAAGAAAAACAAAAATTATGAAATGTACAGTTAAAACACTAATTGGAAGCAATAATCTCAGATATTTTGGACTTGTTGTCAAAAGAAATTAGGACATAGAAAAGGGAAATAAGCTTACTGGTAAGGGATTAGCAAAAAAGAGGATAACTTTTTAAGAGATGAACTGACACAATGGTTTTTACAGTGGATTTGAACATAACAATGATTATAAAAATGGGACAACCCTGGGCAGTGTTTTATTCTATTGTGCATATAGTCTCTCTCTGAGTGTGAAAGAATCTGATGACACTTAACAAAAACAGAAATTGTGTTATAGCTTCCAGGTGGCTCTTCATAATGATATGATTTATCAATAGCTTAAGCTACTCTGTTGTGTCATTTGCATAATGTAGGTTGTTAATGAGTCTTCCTCCAATCCTGGTGCCACATTTCTCCTAATAAACTCCAGCTTCCCAAATGATCCGCATACATATAGATTGGAAAGGTATGGAGAAAGTATGCATCCCTAATGGACTCCTTTCCTGATTTTGAACCATTCAGTGTTTCCTTGACTGATTGACTACTGATCCTGGGCCAAGTATAGGTTACAGATGAATACATACAAGTGTTCTGGTATTCCCATTTTCCTCAAGGTTAGCCACAATTGTTGTTATACGCACAGCCAAATGCCTTTGCACAGTCAATAGACCTTTGCATAGTCAATAGATAGACATTCTTCTAATACTCTTTGCTACTTGCCAAGTTCCATCTGACATTGGTGATTATGGCTCTAGTGAAACTGAGAAATTTCACTCAGCATAATGTCCTCCAGGGTCACCAATTTTGTATAATGTTTCATGAGTTCTTTGTTTTTCAGTGCTTCTTAATATTCCACTGTATGTATAAACAATAGCTTCTCTATCCATTCATTTGTTGATGGACACTTGAGTTGCTTCCAACACTTTGCTATTGTGAACAAAGCAACAAAAACATAGGTTTGCATATATTTGCTTGGGTGGCAGATACGGTCTCTTTGGGGTACATTTTCGCAGTAGAGGAATTGCTGGGTTGAATGATATTTCTATTTCAAAATTTTTGAGACAGTGCCACAGCCTTCCATAATGATTGCATCATTTTACACTCCCACCAACAGTAAATACGCATTCTAGTTTCTCCACAACCTCACCAACATTTGTTGTTTGCTGCTCTGTTGTATTTTACTATTCTTACTCGGCTGAGATGATATCTCACAGGTGTTTTGATCTGCATCTCTCTTAGAGTTAGGACTTTTGGACATTTCTTTTGAACAAACATGTGTTTGTTCACTGTTTGAATGTTGTCTTTGGTAAAGTGTCTGTTCACATCACATACCCATTTTAAAGTTGGATTGTTTATCTTGTTGTGGTGCTCTATAAATTCTAGATAATATGTCTCTTATTAGACATGTCATTGCCAAATATTTATTCCCAGTCTGTGGCTTCCCTTTTACCCTGTTGGAGAAGTTTTTCGATGTGCCTAGGGATTTGATTCTTAGAACATCTCATTCATTATTTTATCCTCTCATAGTTGTACATTTTTCAGGATGCTTAGAACAATGTTCATGTTGTGTTTTAGTGCTTCTAGGATTCTTCCAAGGTTTTTTTCCCAGTGAAGTTTATAGTCCTTGATTTTAGTCCTGGGTAATTTATCCACTTTGAGTTGGATTTTTAGTCTTAGTTCCTTAATCCACTTTGAGCTGGTATTTTTGTATGGTGTGAGGTGTGGGTCCTGTTTGAGTCTTCTGCAGATATTTTTCCAATTTTGCCAACACCATTTGTTAAAAAGACTTTTATTTCCCCGCTTAACTGATTTCATCTCCTTGTAGGTAGATGGGCTGATTTCTGGGTTCTCTATGTTTCTGTCATTGTACCAGTACCACACTGTCTTGACCACCACAGCACTGTAGTAAGATTTGAAATCAAGGAGTGAGATACCACATACCTTGGTTTTTTTTTTTTTTAATTTTAAGGAGTATTTTGTTTGGGGTCTCTTCTCATTTTAAATTAAATTAGAGATTGCTTTTTCCATCTTATTGAAAAATGGAATTGTTGTTTGTATTGGGATTGAACTGAACGTGCAGATTGCCTTTGGAAGGATTGTCATTTTCACAACATTCAGTTTTCTTATCCATAAGCAAGATATATTCTTCAATTTCTCCAGGTCTCTTTTTCTTTCTTGTACTAATATTTTGTAATTTTCTTTTAATAGATACTTTGTGTTTCTCGTTAGATTCACTCCCAAGTATTTAATCTTCTGATTAGCTATTGTGATGGCTGTTGTTTCTCTTAACTCCTAGTCTATATTCTCTTTGTCATGGTACCGAAATACAATTGATTTTTGTACGTTGATTTTGTATCCTGCCACCTTACTGAAATGGTCAATTATTCAGTAGTTTTCTTGTTGAATCTTTAATGTTTTCTAAGATACTACCATATCATCTGCATATAGAGATAAATTTACCTTTTCTTTGCCAATTTGAATGCCTCTTATTTCCTTCGCGTGTATTATTGCTACTTCTAAGGCTTCTAATACAATATTGAATAGGAGAGTTTATAGTGGGCATCCTTGCCTAGTTCCTGTTCTCAAAGGGAATGCCTTTAGCCTCTCTCCATGGAGAACTACTTTGGCTCTCAGATTTGCATATTTATTTTTACTATGTTGAGGAAATTCCCTTCTCTTTCTATTTTGTTGAGTGTTTAATGTATCATTGGGTTCTATTGGCCAAGATTTTATTCAGGATTTTTGCATCTCTGTTCATGAGTGATATTAGCCTATAGTTTTCTATTTTTGTGGTGTCTTTACCTGATTTTGGTATCAAGGATATATTTGCTTCATAGAATAAGTCAGGGAGAATTCGATCTTTTTCTGTTTTCTGAAATAGTTTATGTGTTCTTGGTGATAGTTCTTCTCTTTATGTTTGATAGAATTCAGTTGTAAAGCCATATGATCCAGAGGGTTTTTTTAATTTTGTTTGTTTGGCTTGGAAGTTGTTTCATTACCTTTTCAATTTCTTCTATTATAATGTGTCTGTTCAGGTGTTCAATTTTGGTTTGTGTCAGTTTATGCAGGTTATGATTTTCTAAATATTTGTTCATTTCTTCTGGGTTTTCATATTTCTTTGAGTATAGATTTTCCTAATATTCCATTGTTAACCTTTTTTATTTTAGTTGATTCTGTTGTGGCATTGCCTATTTCCTCTCTTATTTGGATTATTTGTGTCTTTTCCTTCTTTTATTTTGCCAAATTTATTGACACTTTTGAAGAACCAACTCCTCATTTTGTTGATAGTTTTAATTTTTTCTCTGTTTTCTATCTCATTTATTTCTTTCTATTTATTTAATTTTTTTAGGATGTCCATTTTTCTTGCTGTTCTTTTTCAATTTGTTGAGTACATTGGGTTAGAAAGTCAATGTCTATTTTTTCCTGTCTTTAAATGTGTTTACTTATTGCTATAAATTGAGCTCTAATTGCTGCTTTTGCTATTTTCCAGAGGTTTTGGTAAATTGTGGTTTCATTGTCATTTGTTTCAAGAATTTTTTTGTATTTCACTTTTTATTTCTTCTAGTACTCAATCATGTTCAAACAAGATATTGTTCAGCTTTCACATGTATGGTTTTTTTCTTCTTTATCCTTTTGTTATTAATTTATAATTTTGTAGCTTTGTGGTCTGGGAAGATGGTTTGTATTATTTCTGTTTTGTAATTTAGTGATGCTTGTCTTGTGACATAAAATATGATCTCTTCTGGAGAATATTGCATGTACATTGGAGAAGAAGGTATACTGTCCTTTTTCGGGTGTTCATTAGCCTATAAATATCTCTGAGTCAAGTTGGTTTATTGTGTGGTTTCATTCTTCAGCATCTTTGCTGTGTTTCTTTCCGGAAGTTCAAACTTTTCTTAAGAATGGTGTATTGAAGTCTCCAACCACTATAGTAGTACTGTCTGTTTCCTTTTCAGTTTTGCTAATGTTTGTTTTATATATTTTGCAGGTCTTTCATTCGGTGCATAGATATTTATTATGGTTACGTCTTCTTGTTCTATTGACCCCTTAATCATCATGTAATGTCCTTTCTTGCCCTTTATGATGGTTTTTCACTGAATCTGTTTTATCAGAGATCATTTTCAGCAGACCTGCTTTTTCCTGGTTGCCATTTGCTTGGTATATATTCACCCACCCTTATATTTTTATTTTTTATATTCATTTTCCAGGTGTATCTCGTCTAGACAGCATATTGATAAATTTTCGCTTTATTATCCAATCTACTACTCTTTTTCTCTTCATTGGTGCAATTAAACCATTCGTACTCAGTGTAATTATTAAGAGACAAGGTTTCATTGCCATCATTTTGTTGGGTTCTTTTTATTGTTGTTTCTAGTTGTTTTCGTTCATCCTGCTTTCTGTGGTACCTCTGTAAAAAGGATGTTGTCAGTGTTTCCTGCAATACTTGTCTTGTTTTTTACAAACCCCCATAGATTATGTTTTTCTGGGAATATTTTTTTCTCTCCTTCATATTTATTCGACAATTTTGCTGAGTACAATATTTTTGGTTGACAATTGTATTCTTTGTGTGTTCTATGTGTATGTCATTCCATTTGCTTCTTGCTTGTATGGTTTCTGCTGAGAAATTGGCACTTGAACTTATTTACTTATAGATTACTCTTTGTTTCTCCCTCACTGCTTTCAGAATTCTTTACTTGTATTTGATTCTGGCAAATTTTACTATGATATGTCTTAGTGTTTTTCTTTAGGGTGTATTATATATGGTGTTCTCACAGCTTCCTGAGTATATATTCTCTCATCCTTCATTATAACTGGAAATTTTTCTTCTAATAATTCTTTCACATCTTTTTGGTGCCATTAGTTACTTCTTCTTGTTCTGGGATTCTGATTATGTGCATGTTATTTCTCTTGATGGTGTCCTACATAATCTTTTGTTTTCTTTGTTTTCCTTCCTTTATGATGCTGATTTTTATTCTCTAGCAAATCAGTGGTGATGATTCTATCTTCTATTTCACTGGTTCAGTGTTCCATGTCTTTAACCTTGCTCATATGTCCCTTCATCATGTTGATAACATCTGAAACATTGATAATCGTATTTTGGATTGTGGTTTCTTTTTTTTTCTCTCCAGAGTCTCTAATGGCTCATGTTTTTTTACCTGAATTGGTTGGTGTTTTGTTGGATTTTTTGTTTGTTTAGTTTCTCCTGGTTTTGGCTTGGAGTGTCCTGTAATTATTTTGGTTTGTCTTTCACACATTGAAAATATTAAATAATTGTTCTTTAACATTCCGAGTCAGAAAGTTTTATCAGACCTTCTGGCTTCAAGAAATTCATTGATACTGTGTCACTTATTGGGGCAACATCTTGCTTTGGGCTTATATTAGAGTTGAAATAGACTGCTTCTTTCATTACATTGCTGTAGTAGAGGTGTTATTTTTGTTGTTGCTGTTGTTTTCCTTTTGGAGGCAATAGCATATGTTTTATCTGAAGTCACCACTCTGGGAGAGGGTGGGCAGCTGCTCTGCCTGTGTTTTTCTCTGCCTTCTGACCCAAGGGAAGATATGCTTCAGTTAGATAAAGAAAAGGCCTATGGAAGTAGCCTCCTTTGTCAGACAACTGCTGCTGCTAGGGTAGCCCAAGGTGCTCTGGGCTAAAGTGAGTTAATGGACTAGAGATGAGAAGACACAGGTGGAGCGTGGAGATCTGACTGGAAAACCAGGAAGCCTTGGTTTTCTCTTCAAGAATGATTTCCAGCTGTCTCATTCCCTTCAGATTGAGCTTAAGATGTCCCACATGATACAGCCAAACAGCAGTAACTCCCACAAAGTTTCTCACTCAAGCACCATTATCGCTCCCTGGTGTGTAACTCCCTACTGCCATGCTTTTTGGTATATTTCTGCATGGTGTGTTGCTCCTTTTGCCCACATTTGGCATCAGTGGCTGCCTGATGGGTGAGCCTTCACAGTCCCTAAAATGTTACTGAACACATATGATTCTTTAGATAGTCAGTTAACAATGGATTTCAATATTCATAAGCACTTGATTACAGATTTAGGAGACAGCAGTGAGATCCTTCTCAGAGATTGCCTCTAAATTTTTGTTTTATATTGGTTTGCTTACAAAGTTAGTAATATTGTTTTTCATACTATTCTTCATTCATATTGTGTTTCATACATTCATTCCCATTCATTATGTTTTATAAAAGTAACCACCATTGCACTATAACCATCACTACTCTGTCTCTTCAGACCCCTGCTGGATCTTTCCTTTTTCCTTTACCCTCTCCTTCCACCTACCAATTTGTGCAACCCTGTAATTTTTCCCTTACTCATTCTCATCCTTCTGCTTCTAGGTCTTCCTTCCTTGGATCCCCATACATATTTTACCAATTATCCTTCTACTTTACAATAAAGTAGACAAGACAAGATAAAGTGCAAGGTAAAACACAAGATAAAGTAGTCTAGACAAGAAAAAGATTTATAACTCATTTACAAAATGGACAAAAGACATGGGAATGCTTTCAAAGAGAATGATATTTTTATGGCCAACAGACACATGAAGAAATGCTCAAAATCACTGGCAATAAGAGAGATACAATGAGATACCATCTCACTCCAGTGGGAATGACAAATTTTAACAGGGCAGGAAGCAATAAATTTGGAGAGAAAGTGCAGAAGTGGAAATTTCTATACATTGTTGGTAGAATTTTAAAATGGTACAACCACTCTGAAAGACATTTTAGTGTTTTCTCAAAAAGTTAAACACAGAAACTCTGTATTAACCAACTATCCCACTAGCAGGAATATACTCCAAGGAAATTATAAATGAGATACAAATGGAGATTTATATATCAATGTTATGGAAGCCTTATTCATCATTACAAGAACATGGAAACAACCCAAATGGCCAACCACAATGGAATAGAATGATAAATTGTCATACATGCACATGATGAAAACTATGCAACAACGATTTTAGAAAAAAACCAACAACCTACATAACTTGAGATAGACTGGAAGCCATTATGCTGAGTGAACTAACTCAGTTTCATAAGGAGAAACAATGCATAAGATTTCTTTTTTTAAAAATAAACATAGATAACCAGAAATTTTTAATAAAATATGTCTGGTCTTATCAGACAAGAGCAGAATTTTGAAATATGTTAAGAAATAACATGATACTCTTTAGTGGTGTCATATATTTTCATTTAAACTTTTTATCTGATGAGTTGAGTATAAAATAAACACTCTAGAAACATGTTCTGAGCTAGATCCTTGAATTATGTGAGTAAATAGGAAATAAAGCAAATACTTATATATAGGAAATAAAGCAAATACTTAAATAGTCCATGAATTTTAGCTAGGGAAATGTTCATATAGATGTATGAAAAGACTATGACATGAATAATATGATAATAAATGAAGCAAGCTGTTGAGATTAAATAGAATGGGACTATTAAATTAAAAAGAGGGATAAAGAAGTGATTTCTGATTATGTCACATCTGATAGGGAGTCTAAACCAGTTGTATTTAAAATTGGATGTAAGTAAATGGCTGAAAATTCATAGGTTAGTACCCTTCTGGGTATTTTTTGTTTGTTTGTTACTTATTTTGTTGTTGTAGTTGTTTCTCTTTGAAGCTACAGAGTTTCTACCTATGCCCAGAAGCACAATTTGGGCACATATTTTCCTAATTTTAAACCAAACTATTCAATAATTATTAATATTAATGGAGAGAAATATACCTATCTTTTATTTACTATTTTTTAAGTTTGCAAACCACAATTTGAAATTTGAAAGAATATAATGTGCCAGTGGAATAATTTTTTTTAAGTTTGAATATTTTATTAAAATAGCATATCCAACAGTTAACCAAGAATATGTTAACATTTTGTTTCCCCCCACCCAGTGGAATAAATTGACAATAAATGTATATTAGAGAGTTCTAGTGGTCTAATCAATGATGAGTTGGATTGTTAATTCAAAGATTATGTCCTGTGGTTCAGATCAGTGAACAATTCCATTATATAAAGATAAGCACTGTTCTCTTATTGTTTGCTACAGCCTCAGAAACTCAACAGAGGGTCTCTAAGAGTTAGAAGTGACTCTTTGCTAGCTAGTCAGAGAGTTAGTCAAATGTGTGTATATATGCTTGCTTAAAGTAAAGACAAAACTCTTACTGAAGAACCAAGACTACAGACTTCAGTATGGAAAGACTATAGATGTCAATATGGATTGCACCTCAACATAAATAAAACAACGACATAACTGTATGTATCTACAAAGGAAAAATAATTGAGTCTGTCAATGACAAAAAGCTTGGAAAAATAGTTTTTGTTAGGTAAATTCAAGTTGACTGCCACTCACATCAATTCTATACACAACAGTTCGAGAACTTGCCAGATATTGTGCCATCCCGCCATCCTCAAATCTTCTCTCGTCTTAAGCTGTAGTAGCAGTTATTGAAAGTCTTCTTTTTCATTAAACCTCCATGATTCCAAGAATGATGTAATTTTCCAAGGACTTGGCTTCCTGGTAACATGTCTAAATAAGGACTCTAGTTTCACTTCTTTCAATACAGATGTATTCTTTTCTTTGGAAGTCTTTCATATATTCAATATTCTTTACCAACACTACCTTTCAAAGAGGTAGATGGAAGGTAAAATATTTGACACAGTGATTGTAACAATATTGTAACAATAGCACAGCATGTATTGTGAAGGTGGTGCAGGATTGAATTGCCTTTACTTCCATTCATAGAGTCATCTACTCAGTAGGACTTAACAACAAAGGTATATTTTCAAATAGAAGACTGTTAATTATGCATTTTTAAAAGTATCCAGTTTTTAAATGTAAAATAATTTTGTCCTCTTGTAATAATAAAAACCACAAAATATGTAGCAGGGGTGTGTGTGCATGTTTCTTGGCTTTTTAAAACATTTTTATGAAAATATTAATTTCTTCATTAAAACATTTCTTTGCAAATGCTAGGATTTATACTGAATCTTAAGATGTTGTAAAGGTATTTGAAAAGTGATATTCATTGAAAAATGATTATCTGATGTGTATGCTGGCTAGCCATGCTGTAATAAAGTCCCATGTGTATAAAAACATTTTTTTAAAAAAATATAATTTGTCCTTAGAGTTCCTTTACATTGCTTGAAGTGAAGTTAATCCTCTCTGGATAAAGAACACGGCTATCAAATAATGCTTGATCTCCGGAAAGTGTCCTTAATTTTTTTTATTACTCTGTAAAGCAAAAACATAAGAATATATAAAGAAGCTTTAAAAGTTTATTACACAGTTTAAAAAATGTTGTGTTGTTCATATAAGAAGCCTGGCTGTGCTAAGCACTGCATAACTACCCAAACACTAAGTTGCATCCCATGGAAAAAACTTCTCCACAAAGAATTTTGTAAAGATTTACAACCTCACAGAACTTATGATACAATTTTAGCTGATCTTGAAGAGCCACCTTTCTTCATAACTGTTCAATCTGTATGTTGTTGTTATGTGTCAATGAGTTGCTTGTGACTCATAACAGGGTATAAGAGCCTATCCAGTGTCAACCTCATTGTCTCCAGCACACCTACTCCCATTACCCCAATCACTGAATCGATCAATTTCACCAAGGGTCTTCCTCTATTGTCCTGTCCCTCCACTCTCCCAAACATGATGTCCCTCTCCAAGGACTCCTCCCTCTTTGCAATAGGCCCAATGCATGTCATACGAAGCTTCACAATGCTTGCCTTCAAGTAGTAGTCCAGTTTCACCATCTCCAGGACAAACATTTTTGTTCTCCTAGGAGTCCATGGTATATTCAGCACTCTTCTCCAGCACCACAGCTCAAAGGCATCAATTCTCTTTTTATCATCTCTTGTCACTATTCAGCTTTCTGATGCATAGGACACAATTGTGAAGACTATGGCCTAAATTAGGTGCACCTTAGTCTCCAGCCTGACTCTGTTGCCCCTCAGTACTTTAAAGAAGTCCCTGACAGCTGACTTTTCCAAAGTAATTTGTCTCTTGATATTCTGGCTACTGGTACCAAGAGTGTTAATAGTGGAACCAGGCAAACTAAAACTGTTAATAATCTCAGTTTTTTCACCATCTATCATGATGCAGCAAATTGACTCAGTGGTGAGAATCTTTGTTCTCTTAATGTTGAACTTCAGTTCATATTGAAGGCTGCAGTCCTTGAACTTCTGCAGCAAATACTTCAGGTCCTCCTCTGTTTCAGCAAACAGGGTTGTGTCACCTGCATAATGCAGGTTGTTGATTATTCTTCCTCCAATCCTGATGAGACAGTCCTCCTTGCATAGCCCAGCATCCCAGATGATTTTTCCTGCATACATATTGAAAAGGTATTGAGATAAGGCACCCTTCCCAGTTTTGAACCATGCAGTGTCTCCTTGCTTTGTTCTGAGCAAATAATTCTCAAAGCTGGACTACATAAATAAGAATGTGGTACCAACGTTGGAGGAAGACTCATCAATAGCCTGTGTTCTGCAGATGACATAAATTTCCTTACTGAAAATGAGGAGGATATAAAACATTTGTGCAGAAGATCACAGACTACAGGCTTTGGTATGGATTATGTTTCAACATCTAGGGGAAAAGATCCTCACCACAACACCAACAGGCAACATTATAATAGAAGGATAGAAGCTGCCAATGATTTTATACCCTTGGCAGCAGCAGGAAATCAGGAGAAGCATTGTATTTGGCAAGTCCACTGTCAGGGACCTCTCCAAAACATGGAATGTCAGTGATACCAGTTTTAGGACTAAGGTGCACCTGATTCAAGACATAGTCTTCTAAATCTTCTGCTACATAGCAGAGAGTTGTATAATGAATAAGAATTACAGAAGAGTGGACACCATTCAATTGTGCTGCAGAAAAGTACTGAGTATCCTATGAACTGTTAAAAGAACAAACAGATATGTCTTGGAGAAAGCATAGCCAGATTGCTCCTTGGAAGCAAACGTGGCAAAGCCTAATCTTTTATACTTCGGACATGTAGTTGGAAAGGCTTTTCCTTGGAAAAAGACATTATACTTGGATAGATAGAAGGTCAGTGAAGGAGACGAAGACCCCAAACAAGATGAACTGACATGGTGACATCAAAATTGGACTCCACATGTCTGAGATGATGAGGGTAGGACAGAACAGAGTTCAGATCTATTCTTCATAGGGTCACCATGAGTTGTATAATTGATGCCACCTAACAACAACAACAGAAGAGGAACGATGAAATATAATTGGCTTAATTGCAAAAAATTTTATTTGTTCTGTTTTCTCGTTATTAGTATCATGGCATATGGTTCCATTTTTAATCAATTAATTCAGTATCAAAAGTGTTTGCATGTATACTAATAGAATAGAACAAACAAGCCTAAGAGAATGCACAGAAGACTCTACATTGGAAGATGACAAGAAAGGAAACTGTCTATTAAGGAAGTCATACAGTAACAATACTGTTGGTCATTAATGCAAAAAAAATATTTAGTAGGCTAAATACAGTCCCTAATTTACTAATATGTTTACATGTAAATAAAAAAAAGGTATTATGTTTGATAAACAGATGCTGCCCTTAACTTGCTCAACAATTTGTGCCAGGAAATATGGAGGAAAACTACCTGGGTCAACTGACTGGAAAAGATCCATATTTGTTTCCATTCCAACAGAGGTGATCCAACAGAGTGTGGAAATTGTCAAACAGTAACAGTACAAACACATGCAAAAAAAAATCATGCTGAATATTATTCAAAAGTGAGTGTAAAAGCATATAAACAGAGAACAAATAAAAATAAAAGCTAGACTTAGAAGATAATAGAGCTAGTGACTCTATTACCAATGTCAGATAGAGCTTGGCTGAAAGTGAGGAGTACCAAAGGAATGCCTGTCTGTGTTTCATTGACTATGCAAAGACATTTGACTATGTGGATCACATCAAATTATGGCAAATGTTAAGAATAATGGGAATCTAGAAAATTTTATTGTTTTTCTTAATGATTGCCATCGAGCACAACTCATAGAGACCCTATGAATAAAAGGCCTAAAGCCTTTCTATGGCTACTGTTGTTATCAAAGTTTATAGAATTTTCAGAGGCATGTTGTTTGGGAAGTAGATGCCACTCTTGCTTCTGGTTTGATTGAGCTTATGCAAAATACATACTTGGACCAGGAAACAGTCCTTAGAAGAAAGCAAGGAAACACTGCATGGTTCAAAATCAGAAAAGGAGTGTGTTTGGTTTCCTATCTCCATACTTTTCTCAATATATATGAGGATCACATTATTCAGGAAATTGAACTTTATGAGAAGGAATGTGGCATCAAGATCAGAGGAAGACTGAAGAATTTGCTGCAGCAGGTAAAGGAATGTAATCTTCAACATGGATTGAAGCTCAACATCAAGAAGACAAAGATTTTCACCACTCGGTCATTTGGCATCACCACAATAGATGGAGAAGACATTGAGGTTATTAATAATTTCTGCTTTCTTGGCTCCACATTCAACACTATTAGTACCAGCAGTGTGCTGTCAAGGACCTTTCAAAAGTGCTAAAAAGCAATGATACTGGTTTGGAAGACTAAGGTACCTCTGATCTAGGCCATGATCTCTGCAATTATTTGCTATGCTTCAGACAGCTGGACAATGCTCAAAGATGAGAGGTGATTATCTCTGCAATTAGTTGCTATGCTTCAGACAGCTGGATAATGATCAAAGATGAGAGGAGAAGAATCCATGCCTTTGAACTTTGGCGCTGGAGAAGAGTATTGAACATGCAATGGACTGCCTAGAGAACAAATCTTAGAGAGAGTGAAATCATGTTGGTCCTTGGAGGCAAGAATTTCTAAGCTCCTAGTCACATATTTTGGGCATGTTGCCAGCAAGGACCAGTTCCTGAAGAAGGAAATCATGCTTGGGAAGGTGAAGGGACAGCACAGGAGAGGAAGACACAAAATGAGATGAATTGAGACAGTAACTGAGGTGATGAGGGTAGGTATGTTTGAGCAAGTAAGACTGTGTCAGAATAGAGCAGAGTTCACAGCCATTGTACATAGGATCACCATGAGTTGCCAATGACTCAGTGGCACAAAACAATAACAAGATAGTGTCAATTTTTCAAATACTACCTTTTCATATAATATATATTTTTCTTTTCATAAAGAAGAATATTAAATAAATATTTATTATAATACACAATTTTAACATAGTATTATAGTAATAATGTTCTTTGTTGAAAAGTAATGATTGGTTATTAAGATAATTTATTGACTATAGCTCATTTTTTATATTATATTGAACTTTTGGAGTCTTAGTACATAAATACATTTTGTATAAATTAGATATTTATTCAAAAGAAATGAACTTGCACAGTATTTTTTTTTAGGGTTAAGAAACTGAAGAACAAATTCATGCCTCAAGCTGTAATGCTTAAGAATGCAGTCAGAAGAATGTTGAATGACCCAGCACATATTAAAGGAAGATGGAAGGAGTATATAGAGTCAATATATCAAAAACAATGGGCTGACACAGAAGAATTTAGTGAAACATTGTATTACCAAAGGTGATGAAAGAAGAATTTCAAACTTCATTGAAGGAACTGACAAAACAACGACAACAAGGTACCAGGAATTGAAATACAAATGACATATTTCAACAAAGAGATGCAGCCTGGGATTTGCTCACCAGTTGTGCCAAGAAATCTGGAGGACAACTTTCTGACCAACTGACTTGAAGAGATCCATATTTTTCCCATTACAAAAAGTCAGTGATCAGAAATGGGTAGGTGTCTCACTTACAGTGAAACTGGCTCAAGATAGAGCAGGATTCAGACCTGTTGTACAAAATACCACTATGAGTCGCAAGCAACTCAATGTCACAAAACAAAAGCAAGACTGCCTTTCTACTATGTGCAAAGGACTGTGATAATCCCTATCTATAGCTAACAGGATTTGACACCCTTTTATCTAAAGTTTTTTGTCTCTAAATGTGAAATAAGGAATGAAGAAAGGTATTTAATATTTATATAGTAAAATTTCAATCTACCATAAAGACAATGTAAACTTTCTAAAGTCTAAATTGGTCATGGAAGTCAATATAGATTATAAAAATGATGCACCATTGAGTATTTTGTGGTTGTTCTGTTGTGCATAGGGTCACCATGATCAAAATTGATTCAATGACACTCAAAAGCAGCCACAAATACATGATTTCCTTAGAATGTCATGTTGTTGTTGTTGTTGATTGCCATTAAGTCAAGCATGATTCATAGCCACCCTATGAACAAAAACCCTAAAGCCTTTCTATAACTTTGATTGTTTCTTCTAAGTACACAGTGTTTCCGGAGGCATGTTATTTAGAAAGTGATGCCACTCTAAACCTGTCTTAATCTGGGAGCTCCACCAAACATTGTCCACCATGGGTAACCATTATGGCATCTGAGACACTAATGGCACAGTGTTGAGCATCACAGCAACCCCAGGTTATCCCAGTACAACAAATTGATAGACCAGTGATGTATCACTTAGAAGAATGTTCCTCTAAAATATAATAACACTAGGCCAGAAGGCCACAAGACACAACTGACTTTTAAATGTGAAGGCCATCTATGAGTCAAATAAAAAAAAAAAAAAAAGAAAAAAACCCAAAATACTAAAAATACCAAAAAGAAAAACATAAACAATCAAACACTCCACAATGACCTTTAACCAAAACAAGAGAGCCCACATTTCAGAGTCCAACTCTAGATTTTCATAGTGGTCATATAAATGTAAATAAGCACATGGACTAGATAAACATTTATTAGTTGTTTTTTATATTGTAGTGTTAATGAAATTTCAGAAGTAATTAAGAATTGGGGGTGAATACCAGGTGTCAGAGTAGAACCCATGGCAGTAGATGGTTATGCTTTATTAAACTTGAAAGTTATAAAGAAAATAGAATGACTGGAACAACACATCAGCAGAGAAATGTCAGAATTCCAGGCTGGGTTTAGAAGGGGTCGTGGTACTACGGATACGGATATTGTAGCTAATGTTAGGTGGATCTTGGCTGAAAGCAGAGAGTATCAGAGGATGTCTATTTGTGTTTCATTGACTATGCAAAGGTTTTTGACTATGTGGACCACAACAAACTGTGGTTGACTCTGAGAAGAATGGGAATACCAGAACACTTGATTATGCTAATGTGAAACCTATACATGGACCAGGAGTCAGACATCAAAATAGAGCAAGGAAACACTGCATGGTTCAAAATTGGGAAGGATGTATGGTTGGGCTGTATTAGGAGAAGTGTGGCATCAGGATTGGAGGAAGATTTACCAACAATCTATATTATGCAGATGACACAATCCTGCTTGCTGAAACTGAGGAGGACTAGAAGCCCTTGCTGCAGAAGGTCAAGGACTTCAGCTTTCAATATGGATTGAGGCTCAATATCAGGAAGACAAAGATTCTCACTACTGGACCAATTGGCAGCATCAGGATGGATGGTGAAGAGATTGAGATTGTTCACAGCTTCAGTTTGTGTGGCTACACAGTCAACACTCTTGGCACCATCAGCCAGAAAATTAAAAGACATATTGCGATGGAAAAATAGAATCCTTTGGGGATTAATTCAATGTTAGTTTAAGTCTAGTTTTGACATGTATAGGATAAATGAGGATAATGGACCTAAGAATATGAGATACTTAGTTGACTCTCTGAAAAATAAGTTAATATAAAGTTACTAAACTTAAAAGATTGGAGATTTGTGTCCACCAAGAGGTATCTCAGAAGACAGGCTTGATGATCTATTTATAGAGCCCATGCATTGAAAATATTATGGATCTGTTAGACTCTAGCACACAATGGATCACCGCAAATCAGAATTGTGTTAATATCAACTTTAGTCATTTACTCATTCATTCTTTTACCCATTGTGGAAAAGAATAGAAAAGACATTTGGATTTGATTGAGAAATACTTTTACTAATAGGAGACTCTGATTTATGTTTTGCTTCCAAGGGTCCAGTACCTATCTCCTCAAGGGCAAAGTTTCTTTCCAAAAATTTAAAAACTCAAATAAATAAGCCACTCAAGAACATGAATAAAAATTTGGTGATTAGGAATCAAAAACTTTTCCAGTAATAGTTATTTCACATGGAACTAACAGTGGGCTATGCGATGAAAGACATTTCCCCTGATCTGCTGCTAAGAACATTTTCAAAATCTAGAAAATTGAGCTCATGGTGATTTGAATAGTAAAACTTTGACTTAATACCTGTCACTTCTTGTCCTTCTATGTTAACAAGTTTCAAGGTTTAATGGTTTATTCAGGGAGGGGGGTGTCTTTAAAAAATAATTGCCCTTTAAAATTAAGACAATATAATTTTTAAGGCTTATTTCTACCCTTGTTTTACATTTGTTTCAAGTTGTAATTTACATACACTACTAAAAAAATAACTGCTTTTCATGCATGCACAAGTAGGTACAGCTCAGACTTATACTTTTCACAGCAAAAGACTCAAGCATCTAAGGTTCCTGCTGGCAGTTGCATCAAAGATTGAATGTCCACTTCAAATGTCCTTACATTTTTATCCATTAATTTATCTTCTTTAAAAGCTTGCTGCCACAGAGCCTTCCCTGCCTATGTGGGCAAAAGGAAATGGTTACATAATTTTCCTAGCCCAAATATTTTTCACTTTCTTGAATATTTTAGCAGAATTAGCATTTATACAATAATAGAGCCTGCATAGACAAAGTGTGACCTCAAAACATTGTTAAATGATCCTTAAAATCTGAAAATTACAGCTAATAATAAAACTTAAAGATCATATGAATATCATATTTCATTTTGTATAAATTGACATATAACAAAATGAGTTATAAAATAAGTATTAGAATCCATCAAAGTGTTAATAGCCAGATTTAACTTTTGACATGAATCAGAAAAAAATAAAATTATTCCTATAATAATCTAGAAAATATCGTGTTATTATTAGGTGCTGTCAAGTCGCTTGCAACTCATAGTGACCCTATGCATAAGAGCCCTAACCCCTTCTCTATCCTGTGCCAATCTCACCATCTCTGACACACTTACTACCACCACCCCATTCACAGAATGATCCATCACATCGAGGATCTTCACTGTCTCTCCACTCTTCCAAACATGTCCCTCTCCAAGGACCAGTCCCTCCTTGCAATATGCCCAAAGTAGTCAGACGAAACTTCAGAATCCTTGATTCTAAGGAGCAACCCGGCTTCACCCTCTCCAGGACAAATTTGTTTGTACTCCTAACAGTCCATGGTGTATTCAACACTCTTCTCCAGCACCACAGCTTAAAGACATCCATTCTCTTTCTATCATACTTAGTCACTGTCCAACTCTGCAATGCATAGCATGCAATTGTGAAGACTATAGCCCAGTTCAGGAGCACCTTAGTCTCCAGCCAGATGTCATTGCTCCTCAGTACTCTGGAGTGGTCCCTGACAGCTAATTTTCCCAATGCAATTCATCTCTTGATTTCCTGGCCTCTGGTAGCAACTGTGTTGACTGTGGAGCCAAGCAAACGAAAACTGTTAACTATCTCAATCTCTTCACCATCCATCCTGATACTGCCAGTTGGTCCAGTGGTGAGAATCTTTGTTTTCTTGATTTTGAGCTTCAATTTCATATTGAAGGTTGCAGTCATTGACCCTCTGCAGCAAGAGAACGTTAATTCAGCCAAAAATGTATGTAACCTTTTCCAGATATAATTGCCTTCATTTTAACTATTAACTTGTTAATTCTATGCTTAACTAAAAAGAATAGATCCAGATCTTAAATTTAGCTATGCTTCAAAACAATATTTACTAAGTACTTATGAGTAACTTCTGGTAAGCATTTTTCCTTGAAATATTTCAAAAAAATAATAATGTGTTATTATTAGTATGATTACTACATTAAAGAATGTAGATATATGTAATTAAATTGATTTTTTAAAAAATATACCTATCAGGTTTATTTTTCTAATCAGCAGAATAATTTTGGATGAGGAATGAAATATTTTTCTTTTTTTCTGGTTTTATTTGTCACATTTAGCAAATAAGGGAAACGACTAGGATTGTTGTTTGTTGTTGTTGTTATGTGCCATCAAGTCTCCTGTGATTCATAGCAACCCCATGTACAACAAACCTAAACCCTGCTCTATCTCTTGTCACACCTATCTGCATTACAGCAGTGACTGAATCAATCCATCTCATCGAGGGTCTTCCTCTCCTGCTCTGTTCTTCCACCCTCCCAAGCATGACATCTCTCTCCAAGGACTTATCAAACTTTGTAATATGTCCAAAGTATATCAAATGAAGCTTCAGAATCTTTGCCTTCGAGGAGCAGCCTGGTTTCACCATCTCTAGGATAAATGTGTTCGCTTAGCAGTCCATGGTATATTCAATACTGTTCTCCAGCACTACAGCTCAAAGGCATCAACTCTCCTTCTATCATTCCTAGTCATTGTACAGCTCTCTGATGCATAGTAAGTAATGCCAAAGACCATGACCTGTATGAGACACACTTTAATCTCCAGACTGACATCGTTGATCTTCAGTACTTTGGAGAGGTCTCTGAAAGCAGACTTTCCCAATGCAATTCATCTTTTAATGTCCTGGCTGCTGGTGCCAAGAGTGTTGTTTGTAGAGCCAAGCAAACTGTAACTGTCAAAAATCTCAGTCTCTTTACCATCTATCATGATCCCCATCAGTCCAGTGATGAGAATCTTTGTTTTCTTAATGTTGACCTTCAATCCATATTGAAAACTGAAGTTCTTGACCCTCTGCAGCAAGCACTTCAGGTCCTTCTCAGTTTCACCCAGCAGGGTTGTATCGTCTGCATAACACAGATTCTTGAGTCTACCTCCAATCGTAATGCAACACTTCTCCTCATAGAGCCCAGCCTCCCAGATAATCTGTTCTGCATACAGATTGAAAAGATAAGGAGATAGAACATATCCTTGACACACACCCTTCCCAATTTTGAACCATGCAGTGTTCCCTTGCTCTGTTCAGACAACTGCCTCCTGGTCCCAGTGTAGGTTTCGCATAAGCACAATCATTTGTTCTGGGATTGCCATTCTTCTCAGAGTCAGTCAAATGCCTTTGTACAGTCAATGAAACACAGATAGACATTCCTCTGGTACTCTTTGCTTTCAGCCAATATCCATCTAACATTAGCAATAGTATTTCTAGTACCATGGCCTCTTCTAAATCCAGCCTACACTTCAGGCAGTTCTCTGCTGATTTGCTGTTCCAGTCATTTTTGCATAATTTTCAGTAGAATCTTGTATGCATGTGGTATCAATGATACTGTTCTATAATTTCCACACTCATATCACCTTTCTTTGGTATGGAAATAAATATCGATCTCTTCCAGTCAATTGACCAGGTAATTGTCCTCCAGATTTCTTGGCACAACTTGGTTAGCACATCCAGGGCAACATCTGTTTGCTGAAATATGTCACTTGGTATACCATTGATTCCTGGGGCCTTAATTTTTGCCAATTTTTTTAAAGCTGCTTGAACTTTATCACCACAGGCTCTTGCTCAAACATTGTTTCATGAAGTTCTTCTGTGTCTACCAGTTCCTTCTGGTATGCTGACTCTGTATAGTCTTTCCATCTTCTTTTAATGCTTCCTGGATCATTTAATATTCCGTCCAAAACATCCTTAAGTATTGTAACTCGAGGTTTGAATTTGTTCTCCAGTTTCTTGAGGTTAAGAAACGCCGAGTGAGTTCAGTCCTTTTGATTTTCTGACTTCACCTCCTTGTACATTTGTATGAGCCAAAAGCATCTTCAGTGACCCAATGGTCAGGTACTCTATTGATATGCAAAAGAAAAACTAGAGGCTTCACAAAGAGTTTCCATATGCTGCTTTCTTAGAATAATACAGCCTTCAATACCTTATGCTTGGTTCTTTTCTTTGCTAGAGGGTCATAATGAATACTGGTGGGGTTTTTTGGTTCTTTATTTGTTATTTAGTTGTTTTGTTGTGTGTTTTTTTTCCCTTTTGATTCACCATAGAAAGAGTGATGGCTAAGAGCCAAGCTGCTAATCTGAAGATTATAAATTGGAAATTCCCACTATCCCAGTCACAATGTTGAAGAGAGACTTGGTACTTCATGTTTATAAGGTTGGAAAATCTGTAGTGCAATTCTACTCTGTCCAATGGTGATGTTATGAATCAGAATAAACTGTATGATAATGTTGCTCTTGCTACTGCTACTGCTGCTGTTGTTGATGGTGGTATTCAGCCTTGAACTGAATATGATTCATAGTGATCCTATGAACAACAAATCTGACACCCGTGTCATCATTATCATCCTTAACACATTTGTACCCATTACTGCGACCACTGTAGTAATCCATCTCCTTGCGAGTTTTCCTTCTCTCACTGATCTTCCACCTTCCCAATCATGATGACCCTTTCAAGCGGTCATTCCTCTCCTAACAACATATCTACAGTATGTGAGATCAAGCTTTGTAATCCTCTCCTCAAAGCAGCAATAGAGTGTCCATTCCCCAGGAGGTGTCTGTTTATTCTTTTAGTGAAAGAATATGAAATATTCAATGCTTTTCCCTAAGACAACTCTAAGACGTTGATTTCCCACCCCCATCGTTTGTGTTTAATACCCAGCTCTCCAAAATGTATCAAGTAATTGGAAAGACCACGGCTTGAGATTGGAAAGATCATGGCTTGAATCAGGCACATCTGTCTTTAAACTGACATCACTGTCTTTAAAACTTAAGAGAGGACCCTGAAGGCAGACTTTCACAATGCTATATATCTCCAGATCTTCTTACTGCTGACACCAAGGGTATTGATTGTCAATCTAACTAAGATTAAATTGTTAACAATTTCAATCATTTCTCCATTTATTATAATGTTGTTTATTGGCCCTGTGGTGGCCATTTTTGTCTTCTTGATGTTGGGATATAATCTGTATTCAGGGCTATAATGCTTCATCTCTATAACTAGCACCTCAAATCCTCTTGGATTTCAGTTAGTGTGGTTCCGTCATCTGCATAGCAAAGGGTATTGATGAGTCTTCCTCCAGTCCTGATGCCAGTTTTTTATAAAGCCTAGCTACTATGTCCCTCCACCTGTATTTTTAATAGAAAATTATTTTATACTAATTTATTTACTAGTTTACTTACAAATTTCATATACATTATTTTTTAACACCAGATCTTACCCATTTCCTTAGTCTACCCCTCCCTCTACCCACTAAATTTTGAGACCCTATGTTTACCTCCCCACCCATCCTTGCTCCTCTGCTCCTCCCTTCCCCTCATTAGATCCTCATACATCTTTTACTAGCTATATATTTATATAATAATGGTCTTAGACAGTATTTGTCCTTATGAGACTGAGTTAACATAGTGCTCTCCAGTCCCTCCTAAGTTAGGTAGCGATTTACAAAATCATTGCTCCTGCAAGCTGCATAGTATTCCATTGTGTGAATGTATCAAACTTTCTTGATCCATTCTATTGTATTTGGACATGTGTGCTGTTTTCATACAATTTTCTTTGTTTCTTGCAATAGCGAATAATGCTGCTGTGAACATTGTTATACCACTTTTCATTTGTGCCTCAGGTCTCATTACTCAGGATAAATTCCAAGCAGTTGAATAGCTGGGACATATGGAATTTCTGTATTCAGCTTTCTGAGGAAACATCAAACTGCCTTCCAGAGTGGTTGTACGGTTTTATAATTCCACCATCAGTGGATAAGAGTTCCTATCTCTACACATCCTCTCCAATTTTTATCATTTGCTGCCCTGTTAAACTTTGCCACTGTTACTGCGGTGAGTTACTGCAGTGAGAAGGTATCTCATTGTGGTTTTGATTTGCATCTCTCTTACTGCCTGTGATTCTGAGGGTTTTTTCATGTGTTGTTTTCGTCTGCGGGTCTTGTTCAGGTTCTTCCTCTCTTTCACTCACTCTGTACCAGCTTGATCTCTTTTGCTGAGGACAACATGTCAGGGTATGGGATAGGCTATCTCCTCCCCAGTGAATAATTGCCTTTGATGCTCAGCTATGTAAATTTTTGACTCCACAGTACACAGCAATACAAATTTTCTTGTGTGGCACTTCCTCCAAAACATAATGTGTTTGTTCTTTTGGCAGTTTTAAAAACACAATATTCTTTGAAAATACCACAGTTCAAAGGTATTATTTCTCCTTTGTACTTCCTTGTTCACTGTACAGCTGTTCAATACGCATATGAAGCCATTGAAAATGAGATGGCTTAGCTCAAGCACATCTTAGATTTGAAACTGACATCATTTCCTTTTAGAACTTTTAGGAACACTGCACATCACTTTTTCATTTTAAATGTATCATGTCTTTATTATTGTCGTTAGGTGCCATTAAGTTTACTAAAACTCATTGTGACCCTATGAGAGGCAGACCTTCATTCACTCTATCCTGCACCCTCCTGAAGATCTCTTCATGCTTAAGCCCATTGTGACAGACATTGTGTCAAATACACTACATTGAAGGTCTTCATCTCTTTTGTTGACCCTTCAATTTTTACAAAGAGTGTTGTTGTTGTTGTTGTTGTTGTTATGTGCCATCAAGTCGCTTGCCACTCAGAGCGATCCTATGTACAACACCCCTAAAACCTGCTCTATCCTGTGCCAGTCTCACTGCCTCTGACACATCCATCCCAATTACCCCAGTCACTGAATCAATCCACCTCATAGAGGGTCTTCCCTTCCTGCGCTGTCCCTCCACTCTGCCCAGCATGATGTCCCTCTCCAAGGACCTGTCTCTCCTTACAACATGTCCAAAGTATGTCAGGCGAATCCCCAGAATCCTTGCCTCCAAGGAGCAGCCTGGTTTAACCCTCTCTAGGATGAATCTATTTGTTTTCTTGGCAGTCCATGGTACATTCAGTACTCTTCTCCAGCACCACAGCTCAAAGGCGTCAATTCTCCTTCTATCCTCCCTAGTCATTGTCCAACTCTCTGATGCATAACAAGTGATTGCAAAAACCATGGCCTGTATCAGGTGGACCTTAGTCTCCAGAGAGACACCACAAAGAGTGTACTACCTTAAAAATGTGTCTGATTTATGTGAGACAAAATTTGAGAGTTTATTCTGACCCAAATCAATAAATTTTTCCCATAAACTTAATTATTTGGAGACATTTAAATCTTAAATATATAGAAGTGGAATTAGTGTACTTTCTCTTGTATGTTTTCACACACACACACACACACACACACACAGATACGCATACCTTTAAGTCTATCCCACTTGAATTTCAGAACCATCTCAGGAACAGATGTGAGGCCTTGAACTCTGATGACTGAAGACAAGATGAGCTGTGGGAGGATATCAATAATATCATGCAGGAAAAATGAAAAAGGCATTTCTAAGACAGAGAGGAAGAAAAGTACAATATGGATGTCAGACAAGACTCTTAATATTACACTAGAGCACCAAGAATCCAAAGCAAAGGGAAGAAATGAAGGAGTTGCACAGAAGATTTAAAAGGGCAGTGAGTGTGTGAAGACAAAGTATTAAAATGAAATGTGCCAAGAGTTGGAGTCAGAAAATGAAAAGCACCAAACTCGCTTGATGTTTCTTAAGCTGAAGGGACTGAAGTACAAATTAAAGCCTCATGTTGTAATACTTAAGGTTGCTTTGGGCAGAATATGAAATGATCCAGGAAGAATTAAAAGAAGATGAAAGAAATATGCACAATCACTGTACCAGAGGATTTGGCTGAGACTTAAGAATTTCAGGAAACAATGCATGAATGGAAACCTACAATGATGAAGAAAGAAAGAAGGTCAAGCTACTCTGAAGGAATAGATAAAAAACCAAGGCACCAGGAATTGATGGCATTCCAATGGACATATTTCAACAAAGAGACGCTGTGCTAGATGTACTCACCAAGTTGTGGCAAGAAATCAGGAGGACAACCACTTGGACAACTGACTGGAAAGGTCCATATTTGCTCTTGTTCCAAAGAAAGGAGATCCAATAGAGAGCAGAAATTATCAAACAATAGCATTAATATCACATGTAAGCAAGATTCTCCTGAAAATTATCCAAAATTGACTGAAACAGTACAGAAAACTGCCAGATATGTAGCCTGGGTTTAGAAGAGGCTGTGGTAAAAGGGATGATATAGCTAGTGCTGAACAAATCTTGGTTGAAATTAGAGAATAGCAGAGCAATGTCTGTTTTTCATCCACAATGCAAAGGCATTTGACTGTGGATTACAACAAAATGTGGTTAACTCTGAGAAAAATGGGAATTCCAGAACACTTGATTGCGTTTATGTGAAACCTATATTTGGACTAGGAGGCAGTCATCAGAACAGAGCAAGGTAACAATGCATGGTTCAAAATCAGGAAGAGTGTGTGCCAAGGATGTATCTTATCTCCATACCTGTTCAATCTGTATTACAGAACAGATCATCTGGGAGGTTGAACTTTCTCAGAAGGAATGTGGCATCAGGATTGGAGGAAGAATCATCAACACCTTGCATTATGCAGATGACATAGCTTTGCTGAAACTGCGAAGTATCTGAAGCACTTGCTGCAGAAGGTCAAGGATTATAATCTTCAATATGGATTGAAGCTCAACATCAAGAAAATAAAGATTCTCACTACTAGGCAAATTGGTAGCATCATGATAGATGGTGAAGAGACTGAAATTGTTAAGAGCTTCAGTTTGCTAGGCTTCACATTCAGCACTGTTGATACAGTCAGGAAATTAAAAGGTGAACTGCACTGGGAAAATCTGCTGTCAGGGACTTTTCCAGAATACTGAAGAGCAACGATGTCAATCTGGACAATAAAGTGCATCTGATGCAGGCCATGCTCTCTGTAATTACATGCTATGCATTAGAAAGCTGGACAATAATGAGCAATGACAAAAGGAGAATTGATGCCTTCATGGTGCTGGAGACGAGTATTGAATATATTGAATACACCATGGACGGCTAGGAGAACAAACACATTCATCCTAGAGTAGGTAAAACCAGGCTGCTCCTTGGATGCAAGGATTCTGAAGCTTTGTGTGACATGCTTTGGACATGTTACAAGGAGGGACAAGGCCTTGGAGAAGGACATTATGTGTGGGAGGGTGGAGGAACAGCGCAAGAGTGGAAGACCCTTGACTAGATGGATTGATTCAGCTACTGGGTTAATGGGGGTAAGTGTGTCAGAGATGATAAGTTGGCTCAGGATAGAGCAGGGTTCAGAGCTGTCCTACATAGGGTAGCAATGAGTCACAAGCTACTCAGCAGCAGATAACAATAATACACAATGAATATATTATTTTGTCCAGTATTAAGATTATTTGGAAAGTATCTCTTGACCATACATATATTCTATGTGTCTAAAAACTGTAAGGTATTATTTTGTGCTGTATAGAACTTACATTGTGTGTATGCTTTAAGTTGAAACCTATTTCAATTGAAATTCTTCTGAATTTATTATTTTAACAAGATATGAAATTTGATGATCTGTCAAATTCCTGGTTACACTGAGTTTCATTTACCTCAGGAAAATTCTTAAGTGTATTTCCATCCTGAATCTGTTTCAGAATGTTCATCTCAATTTAAAGTTTCAAAGTCAAGTTTTGAAAAATGACCTACTTGGCAGCTGCTGTTGTTACTTTGTCAAATAACTCACCTATTGTCTAGATCTCAGTGGGGGTTGAGTGGGATGTCCCATAGTTTCTTTCCAGCTGTTACTTAGTCTGGGATAACATTTTTTTTGGATCTCTCCAAATCCCAGCATGCAGTCTGCTTCTGACAACCTCGATAAAATTTCATTTAAACAAAATGAATTAAAAGTCAGTGTAAACAAAGTTTAGAAAGAAACAATTAAGAGCTGTTTTGCTTGTGTGGGCTATATGATTTTTAATTTTTTTTATGATTTTGGTGGGTTGATTTGTTGGTGTTTATTTGTTTGTTTTGTTAACTGTTTTGTAGCATGGGGAGTTTCAGCTGAGAAAACTTGTCACCTTTCAGGGAGGATGGAATTCCACAGGCAGGTTTACAGAGGCCTGACCCTACCTTTTGCTTTTCTGAGCTGACTCCTACCAGAGCCACAAGAGCTTCTCCAGGAATGTTTGGAGCTTAAGAGTTGGCAGCATCTGTTAGGAATGATAACAGTAGGAGCCTTCTTGGCAGCAGGCAAAACTCTAAAATCCCCAAATACACTCTGGATCCAGAATCATGGAAAAAAGATTTCATTTTCAAACCTTCAGAAAGGGAACTTTTCTGTGAAAGAGAGCTGCATACCATTTTCATACACTCACGTATATATACATGCACAGATACACACAGACAAACAAGGAGGAATTAGATGGTAGAGAGCAAAAGAGAATACATAGTCCAAGTAAAAACAGAAGAACATCTTTGGGAAACTGACTCTAAGGATATCTCCAATGGCTGCTTGCTGAGTTAATGAATACCGATGATATATTTGGTATAATGTAACAAACACTGAATCAGCAATAGGCTTACTAATATAGTCTGCCAAAAAGCCTTCTTAATTTCCAGCAGTGTTTCCTCACTCCTCTATGCAAAAATAAAAAAATTAAATAAACAAAATCTTAAAACTGCTTGTTGTTGAGTTGATTCTGATCCATACTGATGATCTAGAGAATTAGGAGGGTAAGAGAAAAACTCAGAGGCACCGACTTCTATACATGCACACACTCTAGCATTCTAGTATATCCACGCGGATCGACAGACACTTTGTAAGTATTAGTTAGAGCATACACAAACTTATGAAGAACAGAAAAGGCCTGATGTTGAAAGGGAATTGTCTTAACACCCAAGGGTTATTGTCTTAGAAAACCAGCACTAAGGTGTTTTTATTTATTTATTTTTCTTTTCTACTAGTTTATTTACAAAATTTGAATACAATGTTTTCAATAACGAATTCTTTCAATTTCCCTAATCCTCCTACCCATCAAATTGTACAACCAGTTGATTAATCACTCCTCCCCAAGCACATCCACATCCCTCTGCTTCCAACTTCTCCCACCCTTCTTGGATCTTTATACCCACTCTACAATAATGGTTTAATACAATACCATGTGGGACTTCTTAACTAAGGTGTTTTTTAGAAGAAAACAAGACTGGATATGACTAGATTTCACATATGCATGTTCAAGGAGTTACCTGACTGAACAATTTTGAGATAAAGGTATAAAAAAAAGAGTGTGATTCAAACAAAAGGCCAGAATGAGTCACACATTTACCAACACCTCAAAATCAATATTTCAAGCACCTCTCAAACTTCTTTGTCCCAGAATCTATCTCAAGGGTTAATGCATGTGCAGAGGAGGAAGTAAAGTGGCAGCCAAATGATGGAACCTCTGCAAACACCACTACTCCTTTTACTCCTGAGAATACTTCTCCCCATAAGAAACAATTCTAGTAAAGCTCTGAAACTTTGTTTCTCTGAGAAACACATTTTGGGGGGCTTTTTTTTATTCCCAGTCCTTGTTTCTTCTCCCTGCAGAGCTTTCTTATTCTCTAATCTCTATCTTTTATTTCACATAATTGTCTAACTTTGGAGTGATTATTAGACTCATTAATTGGTAACAGTAGCCCTAAAGAACAGAGTGCACCTGCCTCCAGAATGTTCTAGGCTGTAAATCTTTATGGAGCTGACTGCTGGCTCTTTTTTTTATGAAGAGTCTAGTTTTTTCCAACCTCTTGGGCCTGAGTGATTGACCACTGACTCACTGAGCTTATGTCTTCTTTAATTGTTTACCTTGAATGCCTTTATTTATCTGTTTTATATAGTATTTGATAAATTTTAATTTTATTTCACCTCCAAAGAAGTTCTCATAGTACAATCTGCAGTGGATTCTACTGAGAATCAAAAGACCATGAGTCTCTAACGGTTGCAATCTACCAGCAGCTACTAGGAAGAAAGATGGACTCCTGTACAATCTGGAAATTTAAAGCAGAGTTGCTGTTAATAGGAACCAACTTGATGGAAGTGAATTTGAATTTTTGCCTCCATACTAATTCTAAAGCCAAGTAATCTTAATTTGAATCTCAGTTGTCTCTTTTATTATTAGATAAGCGTTGGTTGACAAGTGATTTAAGGCTTTGTTCCCTTAACTATAGAGTGGAATGAATTGTAATCTTCATCACCTATGATTTTATAAGGATTAATGAATTAAATGTGCCTTGGTTTGTAAAAAGAGCTAAGCACGTTGACATTAACTCAAAGGCTGACTGTTCAAATTTAAGATGGAAAGGCCTGACAATTTATCCTTGAAAACCAGGCTTTGGACACATTAGGAAGGGAAATTTGAATCTGATACACATGTTATTACTATAAATTGGAATTGATTCCAAGACAACTGGTAATAAGTAATAAATTAAAAATATACAAATTTTGGTTAGAAAAATTATGGTAAACAATGTCTAATAATCTTTTTTTAATTCACTGATATAGATACTTAGACAGAAACATAAAGAGATATAAACAGATGAAGAACAGACATGTTATGCCTTTCCTGAAATTTTTTTTAAGTCAATAAATTAATTCACCACCACTATTACAAAAGACTTAATTACAACTCTTAGCAATCCTTCATCAGATTTCTGAGACAATAAATATTTACAGAAAAGATTGCTCGTCTGTCTTCCTCAGAGTGACTGGTGAACTCGAATTGCCAAACTTTCAATTAGCATTGCTATTTATAAGCACTATACCACCAGGAGTCTTTAATAAATTAATTGATATATTAAAATATTACCCACATAATTAACAAAATTTCCCATATGTAAAATAAAAAAAAGTAGAGTAGCAATATAACTTGTCTATCTTCACAGGTAATAAGAATTACTATGTGTCCGATGTTTTTTTCTATGAGGTCAGAAAAAACACGAATTTACAAACTTTTTACTAAGTCTAACACCTACCACATCTCCATCTACCTCTTGTAATATCTCTTTTAATAAAGTATTTTTTAATCGTGATTTTAATGAAAGTTTACAGAAAATAGATTTCCATTCATTCATTATTTCACATTTTCCTCCACCCACCCCTCATTTGCTTTTTTTAAAAAAATATTCATGCATTATTGCATAATTTTCTCCCTCTTCTCAACCCTGTGCACTTTATTACGTACCTTTTGTTCTGGACTGCTGTTATGCAAATAATGCCTAATCATATACTCTTTTTAAACATTTCTTTCCTTCATCTGTTCTTATGCAGTGAACAAACACTTTACCAAAGAGGACATTTAGATAGCGAACACATGAAAAAATGTTCAAAATCCCTAGATACAAGAGAAATACAAATCAAAACAACTATAAGATATCATCTCACCCCCGTAACAATAGTAAAGTTCAACAGAGCAGCAAACAACCAATGCTGGCAAGGTTGTGGAGAAATTGTAACCTCTATTCACTGTTAGTGGTAGTATAAAATGGTACAACCACTCTGGAAGGCCATATAGCACTTTTTTAAAAAGTTGGAAATAGTAATACCATTTGACCCATCAATTCCACTACTAGGAATATACCCGAAAGAAATCATAACTGCTATCCAACCAGATACATGCACATCCATATTTATTGCTGTGTTGTTCACAATAGCAAAGAGGTGAAAGCAACCCAAGTGTCCAACAATAAAGTAATGGATAGAGAAGCTGTAGTATATTCACACAATGGAATATACAAAGCACTGAAAAATGAGAAACTTATATTATACAATGTGGGTCACCCTGGAGGACATTATACTGCATGAAATATCTTAGTCACAAAAGGACAAATATTATCTAACACCACTAATATAAAATAGAACTGACATGGGGGTTGGGGGATAAATTATAAGCTTTTCTAATTTCTTTGAACCAGGTTCAATCATGTATAATTTGGTATTAGGCAGAAGATGTAGGCATATTCCTTTCTTTGGTGCAAGGCAGCTTTTCTCAGATCCTATGGCCTCTTCAGATTTTCTCTCAGATGTCTAGGGAGTAAGTTTCTCCCATCCTCTTAAGCCTAGGCTCCTCTCATCCAGTAAAGAAACAGTCTTCTTAACTCATTCAGGACAAATTTTCCTTGTCCAGACATGTTTGGCCAGAAATTCTTCCATTGGACTTCTGTGACTCATATTGTTGATTCTGCTTATCCAGTGGGTGAATAATCACAGTTTTTCCCTCCCAACTTCTCACTACATTTATTTAGTGCATAAATGCATTGATAGGTAAGTAATTTGTGACCAGTTCATCCTTCCTACTGATGAGGTAGTGTTAAGGAGTTGGACTGCCAATTTTGTGCAATTTACTACCTCTGAAAATGCAACAGAGGATCAGCTATGAGTCAGTTCTGACTCAATGGAACATAGTAACAACAACTACTTAATGCAGATTGTTCCTCATAAGTAAGTAGATGGGTGGATGGCCACCACTTGTCCTTGCTACAGTTCAATTTATGTTTGTTTAAGGTGGCTTACATCATTGAAATTACAAGCAAGCAAAAGACTACTGATCACTTAAAAACAGAACAGTACATAGATATGAAATAAGTTCAAGCAAGATTTAGAAGAAGTTGCAGCATCAGGGATATCATTGCTGATTTCAGATGGATTATGGCTGAAAGTAAATAATACCAAAATAATGTCTATTTGTGCATTTTGGGCAGTACAAAGTCATTTTACTGTGTGAATCATAACAAGTTGTGGCTGGCAATGAGAAAAATGGGAGTCTCAGAGCACTTAATTGTGCTCATGCAAAATCTACATGTGGACCAGGAGGCTGTTGGGTGAATAGAACAGGGGAGTACTGCATGATTTAAAATTGAGAAGAGTATGTGTCAAGGTTGTATACATTCTCTGAGCAAATTATTAGAGAAAGGGGACTCTGAAAAAGAACGAGGCATCTGTTTCAAAGGGAGACTAATAAATAACCTGCATTATGCAGATGACATAACTCTACTTGCTAAAACTGAGGAGGGTTTGAAACACTTGTTGCAGAAGATCAAGGAATACAGCCTTCAATATGGATTGCATCTCAATGTCAAGAAGACAAAGCTTCTTACCGCTGGACTGATAAGCAGCATCATGATGGATGGAGAGGAGATTGAAACTGTCAACACCTTCTTCTTGCTTGGATCCACAGTTAACTCCCTTAGTACCAGCAGTCAGGAAATAAGGAGACCCATTGCACTGGGAAAATCTGTAACTATGATATCAGTTTAAGTACTAAGGTGTGTCTTATTCAGATCATAGCCTAATCAATCACTTGCTATGCTTCCGAGAGCTGGGCATTTAATAAGGATGACAGAAGAAGAATGGATACATTTCAGCTGTGATATTGGAGAAAAGCACTGAATATCCTGTGGACCACCCAAAGAACAAACAGATATACCTTGGAGAGGGTACAGTCGAGTATTTTCTAGAGGCAAGAACGATGAGACTTCACCTCACATACTTTGGGTATGTTGCTAGGAGGGGTGATTCCTTGGAGAAGCATATGATACTGGAAAGTGGAGAGTTGGTGGAGAGGAAGATCTTCAACCAGAAGGACTGATGCTGTGACTGCTGAATTGGGCTCTTGTGTGTCAGAAAGTGTAAGGATAGAACAGGATAAAACAGGGTTCAGATCTTTTGTTCATAAGGTCCCTATGAGTTAACATAGGGCACTTAACAACAACAACAACAATGTGGCTTAGTGGTAAGGAATTTTGCTACCAACATAAAAGTATGGGGTTCAAATCCACTAATTGCTCCATAATCTCATTCATGTGATTTACTGCCTCTGAAAACCTGCTGGAGGGTAAGTTTCAACTTGATGACATACATCCACAATAATTGTGCCTCTTATGAATCTCTGTCATTAGTTCTTGACCTGTGTTACAGTTCTCATGCTTCTATTATCGGCTTCCTTATGCTTCTTTTCTAGCTCCTTTCTTTCTTAGCTAAAAACAAACAAACAAAACAAAACAAAACAAAACCCCAAAGAAACCAATTGTGAGATTAGCTGCTTAAGTCAATTTTAAGTCATGAGTCTTACTACTGGAGGCCAAAATTAGATCAATGAGTCTTGCTACTGGAGGCCAAAATGAGATCAATCTCCGTTCTGTAGGTCATAGACTCTTTGTTTGCCTAGCAAGCTATGGACATTTCATTTGCATAGCTTACAGCCTATTTATTTGCATACTATATTGACCAATTCCTTTAAATGTATATCAATTCTAAAACATGCTACACTTCTGGATGGACAGAAAGTCTCCAGTCAACTTGTTTACAACTTGCTCAAGAATCACCCATCAACCTAGACAAAATTAGCACAACTTCTAAGGTTGAAAATTAGTCATGGTGCAGGTGGGGAATAAATCTCTCAAGATGTTTTGCAAGGAATCAGACAAAAAACATGTAAAGATATTCATTTCACACTTGAAATATTGACAATAAGCAAGGAATAATTTCCTTTATTTTTATAATATTTAAGAGATATCTAATAAAGACAGTGTTTGGAAAAACTGCAATATGAGAATCAGATTTGATATTATCATATTGTGTGTAGCAGTATGCATACCTAGTGTCTCAACAGTTAAAGTGATTAGTTTTAATAGAAAAAAGAGTAGTTCAAACCACTGCTTGCGCCGTGAGAAATGTGAAAGCCAGCTTCTGCAAAGACTTTCCACCTTATAAACCTCATAGGGCAGTTTTTCTCTGTCCGACAGAGTTGTTATGAGTCAGAATTGAATGAATAGCACCGTAATTTGTCTTTTAAATACCAGTGCATCATTGCTTTCAAAGGTAATTAAGTGTCATCTAATTGTATGTTGTAAAATATGACTTCTCAAAACATTAGGTTGTATATGTATATGTAAAAGAAACTCTTTGAATTATTTGATTAACTTTTTAAGATTATCTTATTGAATTTATTTTATTTGTCTACTCGAATAAGTATATAAAAATGACTTATTTACTTAGTTAAAATGACTAAAAAAGTTAAGTGACTGAAAAAGTCATTTCAGTTAAATGGCTGAAAAAGTCTTATAAGGACAAATATTATATGTTAACATTATTTTAAAAATGGAAAGATAACGAGTAAAATGGGTATGGGGTCCAAGGGAGGTAAAGGTGGGAGCAGAGGTTTGAGGGTGGGCAGGGGCAGAACCTCACAAGTTGTTGGGTGGAGAGAGAAGGTAAAGGACAAAGATCTAGTGGTGACTTGAAAAGACAGGGCAATGGGAGTATAATTCAGTGAGGATTAGTTTTATAAAACACAATATGTAGTAATGATGGTATGAATCATGATGTGAATGAAGGAAAGTGTGGAAAACAATGTATATTAATTGGGCGTGCAAATTAATATAAAACAAAAATTATTTTTTTAAAACTATGATTACCAAAAAGTTGCAGATTTCAGTGGCTTGATATATAGTGATCCTCTCCCAGTTTATGTTTACCAAGTTTTTTGTAGTAAGAAAACATTAGCTAGAAAAACCACACAATAATAATTTATAAAGAAATAGACATGGAATTAAGTACAAGTGTATTTCTAATCAATCAATGTAAACCACCGTATTAAAATAACATGATTTGATGTTTGAAATGTAAGACGAGTTTAAGGCCATAATTCATATGATGGTTGATATGAATTCTTCTTATTTACAAATGTAATACTTTAGGGACACAACTAATCCATTCATCCTTCCTTTGAATTTTCCCCTGATGTTCTCAGCAACTATATTTAGTGCATTCTATTTCTGTTAAAAGATAGCCATGTGTCAGAGAAGAAAGTGGAATCATTTCAGTGTTTATTTCCAAGCAATGAGATTTATAACACATACCTAATCATAGATGATCATCTATATCAGTTTGCTTATTCAAGCTTGATTTAGGTCAAATAATGTGCACTGATTATATTTTGAAGTTCTTTTCAAATACCTGTGCCCTAGCTTGAATGGAAATTACAGAATTACCCTGCTCATGGAGATCTAACATCTCATCAATTAGAAATGGTGTGTTTTCTACAAGTAACTTTTGTTTCCCAGCAGGAACTCAAATGTGTAGATTTCAGGTCTGCCTCCTGTTTTGTATTTTTGCAATGAACAAAGTTAAAATATGCCTCTACATCTTGCATCAGAATAATTCCAAATTCCCTGGATTGTATTTCAATCTTCCTGTATTAATGAGGAAGTTCTGGCATATATCTCAACTGAAGGCTAGAAATAAGCAATCAATATACTAGGTGGTATCAGCCATCAGGAAATCAAGAGATAGGCTACACTGGGAAAATAAACAGAGATCTTTCCAAATTCCTGATGGACAGTGATGTCAGTTTGAGGAATAAGTTGCCTCTGATTCAAGCATGGTCTTTCTTATCACTTGTTAGAGCTTGACAATGAATAAGGATAACAGAAGAAAAAAAATATGCATCTTTGCGCTGTGGTGTTGGAGAAGCGTACTGAATATCTCTTTGGGCTGACAAAGGTACAAAAATTATACATATTAGAGAAATGAAGGCAGAGTGTTCCTTAGAGGTAAAAATGTTGAAGTTTATCTCATATGTTGTTGTTGTTGTTGTTCTAAGTCAGCAAGTCACTGGCAACTCATAGAGACCTCGTATACAATATCCCTGAAACCTGCTCTATTCTGTGCCAACTTTACTCTGACACACCTACCCTCATTACCCAAATCACTGAATTAATCCATCTCATCGAGGGTCTCCTTGTATTTCCTGTCCCTCCACACTTCCAAGCATGATGTCCCTCTCCAAGGACTAGTCTACTCTTGCAACATGTGCAAAGTATATCAGGTGAAGCCTCAGCATCCTTACTTCCAAGGAGCAGCCTGGTTTCACCCTCTCCAGGACTAACCTGTTTGTTCTCCCATAACCAGGTAAAATGACAGAGTGACCACTACAATGGGCTCTAGTGGGTCAGAAAGTGTGAATATGGCTCAGGACAAAACAGTGTCCATATCTGTTATTTATAGGATCACTACAGCTTGCACTCACCTAGACAACTAACAAAAAGAGTCAATTTGTGCCTTTTATTTCCAACATGTTGTTATGTGTCATCAAGTTACGTCTGACTCATAGCCCTAAACCCTATTCTATCTTGTACCAGCCTCACTGTCTCTGACA
>NW_006399892.1:7577019-7595882 GCF_000299155.1 Elephantulus edwardii | reverse complement strand
CACTAATATTTCTTTCCTGTTCTTAACTTTTGCATTCCAGTCACTCACTATTAACAATGTATCCTGAGTGCATGTTTAATTGACTTCTGACTGCAAAAGTTGATAAAAATCCTTCCTCTTCTTTTGGCTCTAAATTTTGCTGAGTATACTTGAAAGGTAGTGGTATTCACTGATTCACTGGACTTTCCTGTAAGAGTATGGATATTATCCTGTTATTCACCACACTGTATTTCATGATGGATCTAGAAATGACTTTTTTTAATTAGGGGGAAAAAAACAACATTTTTTTTCTCACCTTTTCATCCCTGGCATAGCCCCATCTTGAAATCGCAGTGGGATTAAAATTTCCAAATATTTTCATTTTCTAAAACAGAAATGGATTGAAAAATGTAACAAAGTGGATTTATGTTTTAATTACTAGTAAAAATATTAGCAGAAATATATACATAGTAAAACAGAAGAAAGTATCTTGGTGTTGATTTCATTTCATGTTACCTTGAATATTACAATTAGTTATTTACTTTTTATTTTCATTGGACTAGAAGAGGAAGAGAAGACCAAAATGGATGTCAGAAGAGACTCTGAAAATTGCACTGGAGCGCAGAGAAGCCGAAGTACAAGCAAGAATTCAAGATACTAAGGAGTTGAATAGAAAATTTAAAAAGGCAACACGGGATGATAAAGAAAAATATTACAATGAAATTTGAAAGGAGTTAGAGTCAGAAGGTCAAAAGGGCTGAACTCGTTTCTTAAGCTCAAGGAACTGAAGAACAAATTCAAACCTCGAGTTGCTATAATCAAGGATGCTTTAGGTGGAATATTAAATGATCCAGGAAGTATTAAAAGAAGATGGAAAGAATATACTGAGTCACTGTACCGAAAGGAATTGGCAGACACAGAAGAATTTCATGAAACAACATATGAGCAAGATCCTATGGTGATGAAAGAAGTTCAGGCTGCTTTGAAGGAAATAGCAAAAAATAATGCCCCAGCAATAATAGATGGTATACCAATTGACATATTTCAGCTAACAGACCCTGCCCTGGACGTGCTCACCAAGTTGTGCAAAGGAATCTGGAGAACAACCACTTGACCAGCTGACTGGAGGAGACCTATATTTGTTCCCATTCCAAAGACAGGTTACCCAACAGAGTGTGGAAACTATAGAACAATCCCATTGATTTCACATGCAAGCAAGATTCTACTGAAGATTATCCAAAATTGACTGGAACAGCACATCAGCAGAGAACTGCCAGAAGTCCAGGCTCGGTTTAGAGGGGGTAGTGGTACTAGAAATATTGTAGTTGATGTTAGATGGATCTTAACTGAAAGCAGGGAATACCAGAGGAATGTCTATCTGTGTTTCATTGCAAAGGCATTTGACTGTGTAGATCATAGCAAACTGTGGCTGACACTGAGAAGAATGGGAAACCCAGAACAGTTGATCGTTCTAATGCAAAACCTAAACTTGGACCAGAAGGCAGTCATCAAAACAGGGCAAAGGAACTCTGCATGGTTCAGAATTGGGAAGGGCGTACTCCATGGATGCATCCTATCTCCATACCTTTTCAACATGTATGCAGAACAGATTATCCAAGAGGCTGAGCTCTATGAGGAGACATGTGGGGTCAAGATTGGTGTAAGATCAATCAACAATATGTTTTATGCAGATGACACAACCCAGCTTGCTGAAAGTGAGGAGGATCTGAAGTGCTTGCTGCAGAGGGTCAAGGACTGCAGCCTCCAATATAGATTTAGGCTCAATGTCAAGAAGACAAAGATTCTCACCAGTGGGCCAATTGGAAGCATCAGGATGGATGGTGAAGAGATTGAGATTGTTCACAGCCTTAGTTTGCTTGGCTCCACAGTCAACACTCTTGGCACTAGTAGCCTGGAAATTAAAAGGCGTATTGCCATGGGAAAGTCTGCTGTTAGGGGTCTCTCCAAACTGAAGGGCAATGGTGTCTCTCTGGAGACTAACGTGCGTCTGATACAGGGCATGGTCTTTGCAATCACTAATTATGCATCAGAGAGTTGGACAATGACTAAGGAGGATAGAAGGCAAATGATGCTTTTGAGCTGTGGAGCTGGAGAAGAGTGTTGGGGGTACCATGGACTCTCCTTGGAGGCAAGGATTCTGAGGCTCTGTCTAAAATACTTTGGATATGTTGTAAGGAGAGACTGGTACTTGGAGAGGGACGTCATGCTTGGGAGGGTGGAGGGACAGCGCAGGAGGGGAAGGCCCTCTATGAGGTGGATTGATTCAGTGACTGGGGCAATCGGGATGGGAGTGTCAGAGACAGTGCAATTGGCACAGGTTAGAGCAGAGTTTAGGGCTGTTGTACATAGGATCGCTATGAGTCTCATGGGACTCGACGGCACATAACAACAACAACAACATCACCTTTAAATCTTCCCTTAAATATTTTATTTTCCTTTTTTATTTATACTTGAATTTCAAGTCCTGATTTTATCAATTCATTTTGTTTTAACACCTAGCCTCCACAATTAAAAAAGGAAGGAGGAAAAGTAGGGTGTCTGAAAATAGCAATTGAAGAGCAGTGAGGTAATTTTGAATAGCTTCTTTTTACCAGGACATCAGTGATGGAAAAGAAATGAACCACTTTAAATTTCAACAGAACACATGCCTTGAGGCATCAAACCTTTATCAAATTCCCTTCTAAATTTTTATAGAGCAGAGGTGACTCTACTGATTTCAGGATAGTTGTTGCACAGTCCATAGGCTTGGGAAGGAACCCTCTAAGACTTTCCACTTTAGATACAGGATGATGTGGTGATAGCCTAAGGCAGAGCTGAGTCTTAGAGGAGGTAGGGTAGTTGGGGCTGGAAATGGAGGACTAAGAATGTGGGGAGCTGATGTAGTGGTGGCAGTTGGGAGTGGGAGAAACACTGAATACTTGTTGGTGAGTAGTAGGTGGGGTGGCCATGGAGGCCAAATGAGAAGATTCGGCAGTTTAAGATATATGAATATGACGGTGACTGTGCCAACCCATGCATCATCCTGGGTTTTTACACCACGTGGATAAATGTTCAAGATGCCCACACCGCCCTGTTCACAGTTTTTTATTCTGTTGCTCTTCTTACTCAGTGTTTCAAATTCAGTTTCACAAATGTTTCAGGCAAAGAAGAAAAAAAAAATCCCCAAATTGAATATAAGAAAAAACTCTGAAAATGTAGCTAGAATATAAGAGATGAACAGAAGAATACCGAGGGCAATTCAAGAAGACAAAACAAACTATTAAAAAGAAGTTTGTGGAAAGCTGGAGAAAGAAAATAAAAAAGAGAAAGCACACTTGACATTTCTCAAACTGAAAGAAATAAAGAACAAATTCAAGCCTCTTTTCATTCAATACTGAAACTGAAATACTGTAGGGTTCTATGGGTAAAAATTTTAATGATACAACAAATATCAAAAGAAGATGTGAATAATGCAGTCATTGTATCAAAATCAATTGGTTGGTAATGAACTTTTTTGGGAACTAGCATATTATTAAATAAAATAAAGATACTGAAGGAATAAGCTCAAGCTGCAGTGAATTTCATTTGCATGGGCAAAAAAGAAGTCCCCAGGAATTAAAAGAATACTAGTTGGTGTGTTTGAACAGATACAGTCCTGAATGCCCTCATCATTGGATGGAATATCCCTCCCTAACTAATTGGAAGTGATTAGTATTTTTCGCCCGTTCCAACAAATTTTATCCAACACAGGCTGTGGACATTATCAAATTATATTATTGATATGACATGTTAAAATCTTACTAAAGAGTATTAAAATGTTTTGAAGACGATATAAAACTGAATTTCCAGAATTTCAATCTCGTTTAGCAATAGGGCTACTGTTACTGACGTCGAATGGATCTTGGCTCTTTGAAAATTATATTTGTGAATGTTTTTCAGCAGTATCTTCTTAAACGTGTTATTAACAATATTGTTCGATAATTTTCACCTTCTGTTGGATCACCTTTCTTGGGAAAATGTTGGTCATGTACCTCAGCTGCACCAATTCTCACCCAGGGCCCCATCTTGACATGTTGTCATGAGCCTCAGATAGACTCTGCTCCATGTTATTTTATGTGCCTGATTTGCTGTAAAAGTAGAGACACCAAACCACAGGAGGACAGTCCTGGAGCAGAAGCTCAGAGACAAAACGTTTCCTGTAGAATATTCAGAGAAAGAAAGCTTTCCTCAGGAATGGTCCTGGGACTCGGACATGGAGTCTCCTAGACTGCTAGAGTTATCCACCAGTTTGTTATATTGGGGGATTAATCTGAATATTACCAATTACTTTGTAGCTTGGGTATCTGTATTCTTGCTTGTTTAGCATTGGTCCAGTTAGTAGAGCACTTGTTTGTAAATTTTCTGTATTGATGTCTTTGTGGGTTTCTGTGCCACAGGTATGTTAAGTGCCTGAGGAGTCATTCATGGTGGACAAACTTTGGTGGAGCTCCCAGATTAAGACAGATGAAGAAGGTGGATTGACCATCTACTTCTGAAATAGTAGGCCTCTTAAATCCCTATGAATGAAAAAGGAACTCAGAGAGATACTGTGTTAGAGGTAGAGCCCAAATTGGAAGTCAACCAAAATGAAGACAAAACAGTAAACATTGTTTAATAGTTGGAGCATAGAATGTACAGAGAATGAATGTTGTAAAACTAGAAGTTGTGAAAAATTAAATGGAAAACATTAACATTGGTCTTCTAGGCATTAGTAAAAGAGATACCCTGACTTTAGCCATTTAAAATCAGACTATCACTTGGTATACTATACTGGGCATGAAAAATATAGTAGGAATGGTATTGCATTTCATAGGTAAACAGAAAATTTCAAGTTCTATCCTGGAGTAAAATATTTTGACTGATAGATGTTACCCATGTACATCCAAAGAAGAGCTGTTAATACTACTACTATTAATTAGATAGCTAAACACGAAGGGCAGGAAACTGAAGATTTCCATCAGATTTTGTTGTCCAAAATTTTTTTAAAAGAAACCCTCTTAAAAAAAAAGCATTTACACTTAAAAATGGGATGAAATGGTATTTATTTCTTCTTAAAAATGCTTCTAGAGCTACTAAAAAATTTGCATTTACAAAATAGTTGATAGAAATATTCCTCTAGGTTGTACAAGAAAGGAGATAAAGGGACGAAAAGACATGGTAGACAAATATTAGTCAGACTTGGTTCTTTTTCTTCTGCTTCATCAGTGGTTGGACTCTCTTTATTTTTAGTTTCACATTTTCTGCAGGCAAATCTTTAGTTTCTTTGGTTAGCCACTTCCGCTTGTTTTCCCTTTGCTTCCTTTTTCCCTGTTGTTTGCACTTTTTTCTCAGAAGACTTTTCCTTTCCTGCTGTCTTTTTGGGCTTCGTTTCCACTTTTGCAGGTGGCTTATCTGACAGCCTCACTGATCTCCTCTTGGGCTCCTCCTTCACTGCAACTTCGACCTAGCTGACCTGGAGCTCAAAGTACTTCTGAGTGTTGTTATTGTTGTTATGTGCTGTTGAATCGACTATGACTCATAGTCACCCTATGAATCATGCTCTTACCCTGAGCCACTATCACTATCTCTGAAACACCTACTGTCAGTACCCCAGTTATAGTGTCACTCCATCTCATCTGAGGCCTTCCTCTTTTGCACTATCTCTTGATCTTTCCAGGTATCATATCCTTGTCCAAATACTTGTCTCTTCTGTTTACATGCCCAAAATATGTGAAACAACATCTCAAAATCCTTGCCTCTAAATAGCAGCTTGGTTTTACCCTTTTCAGGACAGACATCTTAGTTTTCTTAGAGGTCCACGGTATGTTTAATACTCTTCTCCAGCATCAATTTTTCTTCTATCATCTTTAGTCATTGTCTAGCTCTGATGCATAACAAGTAATTGTGAGGACGATGAATCGAAGAAGCACTTAGTCTCTAAACTGACATGCTTGGTTTTCAGCATTTTAGAGGGGTTCCTGAAAAAAAGATACTCTTAATGCAAATTATCTTTTGATTTCATGACTCCTGGTGTCAAGAGTGTGGATTGTGGGACCAAGAAAAATGAAACTTAACAATCTCAACTTCATCTCGGTTGAGCACGGTGCTGCCCAAGTTCCCAGAGATGAGAATCTTTGTTTTCTTGATGTTGACCTTTAATGCATATTGTAAATTGCAAGCCTTGACCTTCTGCAGGAAATGCTTCAGGCCCTCCTCAGATTCAGCAACTAAGGTTGTGTCATCTGTATAACACACTGTTGAGGAACGTTGGGGAGGAAGGGAGTGTCTCTGGACAGGAGAGATCACCTAAGCTCCAGATAAGTGCAAGCCTCCCAGTGGCCTTTATTATGGGGTAGAGAAAGCTCCCCTGTGTTTGGCTGTATCAGATTGTGAAAACTCACGACATGGGAAGACAGCTGTTGTGTCTGTTGAGCAGGGAGTGCGCCACACTAGGCTGAGGTTCTCCTAACCAATCCGCAGGTCCCACGTCTGTAAGCCCACCCTATTCTGTCTTCCTGTTTTTTATAATTGCACTGCAAATTCCAATAAAATTGAGCTGGATTGGATCTCTGACCTCCCAGAGTAGTGTATCTTCATCTTGCTTACCCCCATCAGGTGTCACTGTTAAGTTGTCAGTTAACAGAAAGTGAAAACACAGGTTGTTGATGAGTCTTTAGCACTCAGAGAGGTCCTAGATAGCTGATTTTCCCTCTGCAAGATGTCATTTGATTCCACGACAACTTCTAAGGAAAGTGTTCATTATGGTTCAAACAGTGATAAACTAAACGCCAAAATTAATATTCGTATCCTTTTTCATGATGTTGTCTATTTGTCCAGTGAAGAAGATTTTGAGATGTTGAGATGCAATCCTTATTGAAAACTCTATTATTTGCTCTTTGGCTGCAAATGTTTCAAGGCCTCTTCACTTTCTGCAAATAAGGTTGTATTATCTTCATAAAGCAGGTTGTTGATTCCTCCAATCGTGACGTCACATTCTTCTTCATATAATCCAGCTTCTGGAATTGTTTGCTTAGCATGCAGGTATGCTGAAAAGCAATGAGATAAGGTACAACACTGACAAACATCTTTCCATATTTTAAACCATATAGTGCCCCCTTGCTCTGTTTAGATAATACATTATTTGTCGTGGTATAGATTCTTCATGAGCACAACTAAGTATTTTGGGATTTCCATTCTTCTAAATGTTAGAAATTACTTGTTATGATCCAGTCTAATTAATCATTATAAATGTATCTCGGTTGTATGTTTGTTATTTATTCATTATATTCGTTGTTTATTTGTTATACTCATTGTATGCTGGTTGTTTATTTTTTGGTACAACCAGAAAATGTGGTGTTAAAATGTGGTTAAAATGGTGAGGGGAAGCCTTTGGATGTCAGTGATATATTCCACGGGAAGAGGGGACAGTTTTTATATCCTATAATACATAGCATACTTAATGACAATTTGGAGTCATAGCCATACATTTATGACTTGAACATTTTAAAGTAAGTCTATTTTCCACATTTTTAGATACATTAATTAGAACACTGTTTAGCAAAATTTCTTCTTAAATGCAACCACCTCCTCTTCATGGCTTTTTCCATGTCAGAACTATGTGGATTCTGTAACATCTTTGGTCTTGGTAGTCCAGGCTTCCTAATAACTTTCTTATGTGCTGTGAACTGTAGAAAATTTGAATGTGTAGGCAGGTGATTTTAATTTGTGGCCCTCAGATCTGGTTCAAATCTTGATTTTTTTCAAACATTCTTCTAGTCGGTATAGCACTGGTCTGTGCCTTGCTATACAGAGATAACTCATGGTTGCTGTGATGCTAAACTCTGTGACAATGATGTGTCAAATGTGATAATGGTTACCCATGGTGGACAATGCTGGAACTTCCTGATTACAACAAGCTTGGAAACAGGAAAGGCATGCACTTCTGAAATGGCTTGCCTCTGGAAACTCTATAAACAGTGCTCAGGCCTTTCGGTCCTAAGGTCCCTATGAGTCCTCTATGGCTCAACGACACCTTAACAACAATAACAATGACAGCATAGAGAGAGCCAGGTTGGCGTAGTGAACAGAAAGTTATGCTATGAAGCCCAGGGTGGGTGATTTTAATCTGTGGCCTCAGGTCTGGTGCAATTTTTTTTACAAACATTTTTTCTAGGTGGTATAGCACTGGTCTTTGCATTGCTGTACAGAGGTAATGCGTGGTTGCTATGGTGCTAAACACTGTGACACTGATGTGCCAAATGTGATAATGGTTACGCATGGTGGACAGTGTTTAGTTGAGCTTCCTGATTAAAGCAAGCTTGGAACCAGGAGTGGCATCTACTTCTGAAATGGCTTACTTCCAGAAATCCTATGAACTGTGCTCAGGACTTTTGTTCATAGGGTCACTCACTATGAGTTGTCTACAACTCAATGGCACCTAACAAGAACAACCGTGTATATAATAGTAAATTGTGAATTAAGTGGGGCTTAATGATGTGACAGTTACCAACAATTGAAGATATTGGTACTTATTTTCTTCTTTATGAAAACTTTCCTCCAAATTTAAACCTGGAAAGTCACTGGAATTTAGAAAAGAATTATAACTACATGGCTTTTTAGATTTTTAGTATGTGCATTAAGAATTGTGTCCAGGTTGTACATAATGTCTCTGTACTGGCCCTTAAAATAACCAATAAAACATATATCATGAAAGGGGAAAAAAAGTAGTTTGAGATTTTTAGACTAAATAATTTCAGTATAGTAAATGTATTTTAATATAGTAATGAACAAAATTATATATGTGAAGATAGGATGTATACACATTATCTTGACAATAAATATATAATCTAACATTATTTTATAAAACTCTATACCTGAGGAGGACCTCATGCACTTCCTGTGCAGGGTCAAGGACTGCAGCCTTCAGAATGGAGTCTCAATGTCAAGAAGACAAAGATTCTCACCACTGGACCAATTGGCAGCGTCAGGATGGATGGTGAAGAGATTTAGACTGTGCACAGCTTCAGTTTGCTCGGCTCCATGGTCAACACTCTTGGCACCAGCAGCCAGGAAATTAAAAGGCGCATTGCCATGGGAAAGTCTGCTGTTAGGGACCTCTCTAAAGCACTCAGGAGCAACAGTGTCTCTCTGGAGAGTAAGGTGCGCCTGATACAGGCCATGGTATTTGCATCAGAGAGTTGGACAATGACTAGGGAGGACAGAAGGAGAGTGGATGCTTTTGAGCTGTGGTGCTGGAGAAGGGTACTGAATGTACCATGGACTGCCAGGAAAACAAACAGATTCATCTTAGAGAGGATTAAACCAAGCTACTCCTTGGAGGCAAGGATCCTGGGGCTTTGTTTGACATACTTTGGACATGTTGCCAGGAGGGACGGGTCCTTGGAGAGGGACATCATGCTTGGGAGGGTGGAGGGACGGCGCAGGAGGGGAAGACCCTCTATGAGATGGATTGACTTGGTGACTGGGGTAATCGGGATAGGTGTGTCAGAGGCAGTGCGGTTGGCGCAGGATAGAGCAGGGTATAGGGCTGTTGTGCATAGGGTCGCTATGATTCACAAACGCCTCGACGGCACATAACAACAACAACAATAATACTGTGAAATGTATTTCGAATGTTTATATTTTCAAGTGGCTACCTATATTCCTAATATCTCTCTGGAGCCTTATCTTTCCATGTCTGCTTATTTACGTCACCTGAGGCAAGAGAGAAAAGCATATTTACATTGAAAATAGGAAATTTTATTTCTTTAGATTTCCAAATGTATCTTGATATATGCTGTAGGTTATGTTTCAGAAATATTCTTGAAACTTTATTGGTTCAGGAATGTCGTGTAGGAGCAAATTTATCCTGGCAACTGCCATAAATTTTTGATGCACCAAATGTGCTTTTGAAGACTCATCTTGCACTTTGCAAGCAGCATTTTCATCTTTTCAGAGAGGCTAGTTGAGAGAGGGAAGTCACTAAGCAGATTTTTGTTTGAATTTACTGATGGGATGATAGTTAAGCAAGAGTAATTGTAGATAGGAGAAAGTAAGAAATCTGAAATACGATAGTCTAAGTATCATTAATATGGTAAATTTAAATTCATTTTGACACTTAAATCATGTTCTTTATTCCAAAAAGTGTTTTAATAAAAGAATACTGAGATTATTCAGAATTGAATATTGCTTAAAAGAAATTCTGAGTAAGAACAATTGAGCAAATGTATGAAAGCATATCTAATTTTATATTTATTTTGAAAATTAAATTAAGACTGTTTCCCTGCTCAAGATTTGGATGAGGACAAGGATCTGACAATTATATTTTATGTAAGGTGGGCCTGCAGTGAGCTAATGGTTAAATTGTCGACTACAAGTTTAAAGTTTGTCAGCTCAAAACCTTTACAGGCTCCTCATTTTACAGATCTGATGACCCACTTCCACAAGGTTTTAGCCTTGAAAACCAGTTAGAGCCACAATACTCTCTCCTTCCAGAACTCTGGGATATATTTTACAGTACAATCTCAGGTTATTTAAGGTGTGCTTTTTAATAATTTTTTCAAACATATTCTTCACATTCTCTTTGTTTCATTTAAAGACAAAAGTTGTGATTAGGTGTCATTCAATCTGCTTTGACTTACAATAATCCTGTGAACAAAAATTGTGAAGCGATCCAGTGAAGATAAAACCAGATAGTAGAAAAAAATCAAAAGTTTAGGAGGTAACTACCTATTAAAACAAAATTTTGGGGCATTCAGTTGATCCACACTCATAAAAACTTTCGATTAAGTTCCCAAGGGTAAAAATATTCACAGAAAGTAGCTGCTCACTGTCCCTGGAAGTGACTGGTGTATTTAAATGCCTTACCTTTCCATTAATGTCCTCATAACTGAGGTGCTTCATCACAAGAGTCCTTAAATTTCATCAAAGGTGGGAACTATTCCAATATTTTGCTGCTCACAACATACATTGAATTATAAAATGATCTGTAAGATATATCACAAGTTAAAAATCTATTCTTTCCCATTTTAAGAAGTATATGTCTATTGTTGTTAGGTGCCGTTAGGTCAGCTATGTCTTGTGGTGACACTATAAACAACACATCTGAATTTCACCCTATTTTGTGTCATCCGCACCATCTCTAGCATGCTCAGCCCATTATTTCAGTCGGTATGTCATTCCAAATTAAGAATCTTTCTCTCTTTTATGTTGATTCTTTACCTTTCCCAAAATAATACATTTTTCCAAGGACTTAACATTAACCTGTTAACTACTTTTCTAGGGTACACTGAATATTTAGAGTAAAAAGGAAATCTAATCCATAAAAAACTATATTAATCTGCATGTAAATATATGTATTGATATGTTTTTCTCCCTATGGCATCACTCCAGTGCTCTAAGTATCATTATTTAAGATCTAATACTTTCAATCCTTTCTTCCTCTTTTCTATTACACCTTACTGTGGATTTCTGCACCCACATATGGAATTATTACTTGTCCTGAAAGCTCTTTAGCATAAGACTCTGGCATCTAAGTTATTAGTCTCTTCTTATAAATCAACTGTTTAAGTCTTTTCTGCCTCTCACCTACTAAAGGACACCAGATGCAGATGGCATCTTGAATTGTCAATGATAAATAATTGGTTTTCCAAATACTTTCTCTGGGAACAGAGAAGTCAGACTTTTGCATTCATTTGAAGGTTGTGTGACTACATCTCTCAGAATTCCCCACAGAGTAATTCTTTGTAGCAGCAGAGTCCTTCTTGTGTTCAGTTAAAGCATATAAACAAGTTGGGGGGAAATCTACCCACATTCCTTTTTTACTACTGCCTTGTCCTTTCTAAAAAATATACATGTTCTTAAACTAATTTAGTTGTTTGTCATTTGAAGATTATTTCTATGTCCTTTACTTTAAAGAAGATAAATTTTAAATACTTTTTTCCCTTAAGCCGTAATATTAATTTCTAGTAGTCTTTCAATAAATCTCTGATGGCAGTGAACTGAGGAATCTTTGGTTCAAATTCACCAGCTAGCTCTGTGACAGAAAAATGAGACATCTTGGTCCATAAAGATTTACAACCCTGAAATTGATGGAAGGTCACTGTTGGCCAGGAATTGGGATAGACTGGATAGAGTAGTGATTTAAATGCCATGTTGAAAATCAAAACTTTTAGGGAAGTAGAATTTAAAAGAAAAAAATTGAAATAAATGTAAGTAGGTCATCATCAAAATAAGAAAACGCTTTAGAAAATTGAGGATCCAATGAAAACAAAACGTATTTCATCTCAATGTATGAAAGTGAGCCACAGGAAAATAACTCCAGGCATCACTTGTGTAAAATGAGAATGGAACCATGGGAAAGAGGATTTACTCCACTGGGTTGCCATAGAATCCAAGCATAATCACCTACAATGAAATCTCAGCAGTTAAAACTCCCTATGCAACATAAATTTTGATGTGATTATGAAACTCATCAAAAGTGCCCAAAATAGAAGCAGTAATAACTGTTCCAGGAAATTAGCTCTAGATTAGAGCAGCCAGAGGCCAGGGAGATTTGTGTTTTTACAGAAGTGACTGGGTTGTCATTTTGAGGCTACAATTACATAAGTTGCTCTGAAGATTGTGTTAACTCTGGTGTTAGATTATGTTAGTTTGAAATTCAGTTCAATACCTGATTAACTTTCTTCTTTGGACTAATTATATTCATGCTATACATCTCAATTTACTTGTTCATAAATTTATAAATGCACTTCCCTTATACACATTGTTTTTGTTGTCTGTAACATCAAGTCTAGCAAAACTCATGGCTACCTTTCTGTTCATGACACAAATCTGAATTCTACTCTGTCCTATTGCATCCTTATCATCCCTGACAATCTTGAGCCCATTGCTGTAGTCACTGTACCAATCCATGGCGTTGAGGTTCTTCCTCTTTTTTCTGACTTTTTACCTTGTCAAACATAATACCCTTCCCAAGGAAGAGCATCTCCTAGCATTATACCTGAGTATGTGAGAACAAGCTTCACACGAAGGAACAATCTAGCCACACTTTCTCTGTACTTATTTCTTCTTTTGCCAATCTATGGGATATTCAGTACACTTCTCAAACATCACAACTCAAAGGCTTATAGTCGTCTTCTGTCACCTTTTTCACTGTCCAGCTCTTAGATGTATATGAAGTTATTCAAAATACCATAGGCTAAATGATTGCTCCTTAAATACGTTGAAGAAGTGCATGGCAGTAGACCAAGTCTGTGGCAGAAAGTGTGAACAACTAGCCAACAGACTAGAAGACATGTGTATTTCTTGCCATTTGAAAGAAAAGTGATAAAAAACACCTGCAGATATTGTTGAACATCATCCAAAAGCAGTTAGATAGAGAACTACCAGAAGTGAGGACTGGGTTTAGAAGAGGCTGTATCATTGCTGATGGCAAATAGATCTTAGCAGAAAGAATACCAGAAGAATGTTTATTTGTGTTTTACTATAAAAAGGCATTAGACTATGTTTAATTATGATAAAGTGCAAATTTCAGAACTTATAATATGTTCATATGAAATCTATACATGTTGTTAGATATGGTCTATAAAAATAGCTCCATATAGAAAATGTTCAATAATTTATAAATATTATTTCCAAATTTTGAGAAATCTTATTTTTTAATCTTATATATTTGTAGGTCAATGAAACACAGATAGCCATTCTTCTGATATTCTCTGCTTTCAGCCAAGATCCATTTAAATTTAGCAGTAATACTCCTAGTGTCAGGGCCTCTTCAAAACACACCTGTCCAACTAGCAATTCTCTTTTCCAGTTGTTTTTGGATGATTTTCAGTAGACTATTGCTTACATGTGATAATGATATTGTTGGATCATTTCCACATGCTGATGGATGATCTTTCTTTGGAATGAGAATAAATATGTATTTCTCCCAGTCAGTTGCAAAAGCCTTTGACTGTTGATCACAACAAACTGTGACTAACTCAGAGAAGAATAGGAATCACAGAACAGTTGATTGTGCTTTTGTGAAACCTATACATGGGCCAAGAAGTAGTCATAAGAACAGAGAAAGGAAACACTGCATGGTTTAAAATCAGGAACAGTACACAGCAGGGATGAGTCCTATCTCCATACCTTTTCAATCCATGGGCTCCATGAGGAGTGTGGCATCAGAATTTGAGGAAGACTCATCAACAACCTATGTTATACAGATGACAAAACCTTGCTTGCTGAAACTAAGGAGGACTATAAGTACTTGCTGCGATAGGTCAAGGACTGCAGCCTTCAGTATTTATTGAAGCTCACCATCAAGAAAACTAAGATCTTTACCACTGGTCCAGTCCAATTGGCAGCATCATGATAGACAGTGAAGAGACTGAGATTGTTAACAGCTTTAGTTTGCTTAACTCCACAATCAACACTCTTGATACCAGATGGCAGGAAATCAAAAGATTAGTTGCGTTGAGAAAATCTACTGTCAGGGACATGTCCAAAGTAGTGAAGAGCAAGAATAATAGTCTGAAGAATGAGGTGCACCAGATACAGGTCATGGTTTTCACAATTATATGCTATCCATTAGAAAGCTGAACAATGACTAGGGATGATAAAAGGAGAATTGATGCCTTCAAGCTGTTGTTTTGGAAAAAAAGTATTGAATATACAATGGACTGCTAAAAAAAAACAGGTCTGTCATAGAGATGGTGAAACTAGGCTACTCCTCGGAGGTAAGGATCCTGAAGCTCCGTAAGATATACTTTGAGCATGTTGCAAGGAGAGACCAGTCCTTGGAGAGGAACATTATGGTTGGGAGGGTTGAGGGACAGCACAGGAGGGAAAGACCTTTTATGAGACGAATTGACTGAGTGACTGGGGTAATAGGAGTAGGTGTTGTCTTGAAACAAAAGGGTTGGCTCAGGCTAGAGCAGGATTCAGAGCTGTTGTACATATAGCCACTGAGTCACAGGAGACTTGATGGCACATAACAACAACATACGTGTTGAAAATTTGAAAACTCTTCTTTTGCTTGCTGACAGAAAAATCAGTAGTTCAAACCTACCAGCCATTCTGTGGTAGACAGATGTGATAATCAGCTTCAAGAAGAAAAAATTTACTTATGAGAGCGTTCTACTCTGTCTCTGTCCTACTGGCCACTGTGAGTCATTAACTTGTGTTTGCTGAATGTATTGTTTAAGATTAAATTTAACTTAATATGATAAAATTTAACTGAGATTAATAATAATAGATTAGACGAAAGGAAGTAATTTTAAATTATTTTTCCTCATTTGTATAAATTAAACAAAGAGGAATAAAATTAGGGCTAATGTTCCAGTTTCCAGAAAGTCAGGCAATTTTTATTTCTTTTTTTTAGACTAGTTGATTTACAAAATTCAAATACATTGTTTTTCACACAAAATCCTTCACATTTCCCTCAGTCCCTCACCCATCAAATTTTATAACCCCATGATTAATTCCCTCACTTGCACCTCCTCACCCATCTGCTTCCACCTTCCCCCTCCACACTTGGATCCTACAATAATAATTATATATAGTATTTGTCTTGGGAAAGTCTGCTGTTAGGGACCTCTGTAAATTACTCAAGAGCAACAGTGTCTCTCTGGAGACTAAGGTGCGCCTGATACAGGCCATGGTCTTTGCAATCACTTGTTATGCATCAGAGAGTTGAACAATGACTAGGGAAGATAGAAAGAGAATTGATGCCTTTGAGCTGTGGTGCTGGAGAAGAGTATTGAATGTACCACAGACTGCCAAGAAAACAGTTTCATCTTGGAGAGGGTTAAACCAAGCAACTCCTTGGAGGCAAGGATTCTGGGTCTTCTTCTGACATACTTTGGGCATGTTGCAAGGAGAGACAGGTCCTTGGAGAGGGACATCATGCTTGGGAGGGTGGAGGGGCGGCCCAAGAGGGGAAGACCCTCTATGAGATGAATCGATTCAGTGACTGGGGTAATCAGGATGGGTGTGTCAGAGGCAGTGCGATTGGCACAGGATAGAGCAGGGTTTAGGGCTGTTGTACATAGGGTCCCTATGAGTCGCAAATGACTCGATGGCACATAACAACAACAACAACATTTGTCTTGTGTAACTGAGTTAGTTTACTCAGAATAATGTTCTTCAGTCTCACTCAAGTTAGGTAATAATTTTATACTGTTTTACATACAAAGTTCAAAAGTTCATATGCTATTCTTTTCACACTGGACCTTTTGCCTTCCCTTTAACCAAGCTCTCCCTTCACCTATCAAATTCTGTGACCCTACATTTGAACCCCACCATCCCCTCCTTGGATTCTCTTACATCCTTTACAATAATGTTCATATACAGTATTAGTCTTTATAAGACTGAGTTAGTTCACTTTGCATAATGCTTCCCAGTCCCCCCCCCCTAAGTTGGGTAGTAATTTAAAATTCATTGCTTCTGTGTGTTGTGTAGTATTCCATTGTGTGAACATACCATAATTTCTGAATTCATTCCATTTTGGTTGGGTATTTCGGCTGTTTCCACATTCTTGCTATGGTGAATATTGCTGCTATAAACATTGGTGTGTAAGTCTCTGTGCCTCAGTTCTCATTTTCTCAGGTATTTTCCAAACAATGGAACAGCTGAGTCATATGGAATTTCTATGTCCAACTTTTTGAGGAAGTGCCAAACTGCCATCCAGAGTGGTTGTACCATTTTACAATTCCACGAACAGTGTATAAGAGTTTTTTATCTTGTCACACCCTCTCCATCATTTATTACTTGATACCCTGCAAAACCTTGCCACTGCTACTGGAGTGAGATGGTTTCTCATTGTGGTATTGGTTTGTATCTCTCTTATTACCAGTGATTCAAAGTATTTCTTCATGTGTCTGTTGGAAATCTGAATGTCCTTCTCTGTGAAAATTAATTCCATGTCTTTTGCTCATTTTGTAATCAGTCTTTTTCTTCTGGAGACCCTGTAGTATTCTGTAAGCTTTTGTTGTGAGACTCTTCTGAGACAGTATTGCCAAGTGTTTGTTACCAATCAGTTTTCTTTACTCCCTGTTGGGAAAAGTGTTTGATAAGAAAAGAGATTTGATCTTTAGAAGGTCCCATTAATCAATGTTATCATTTTCAGATTGTATTTCTGGCTGTATTTGGCAGCCCTTTTATACCATAGACTAGGCCTTCTAAGCTTTGGTCCAGTTTGTCTTTTACAAGCTTTATGGTTTGGGACTTTATTCTGAGGTCTCTGATGCACCTTGAGATAATTTTTGTGTAAGGTGTGGATCCTGTTTCAGCTTTCTATAGGAAGCAGTCTAGTTTTGCCAGCACCATTTGTTGAAGAGGTTAACATTTCCCAATTTGATAAGTTTTAATTCCTTCTCAAGTATGATGAATGGATCCATTTTCAGGGTTCTCAATTCTGTTCCATTGGTCTATGTGCTTGTCATTGTACCAATAACATGCTGATTTGGTTACTACTGCCATGTAGTTGGTTTTGAGGTCAGGGAGTGTTATGCCTCCCACTTCATTTTTGTTTTTCAGAAGTACTTTGCTTATTTGGGGTCTCTTTCCTTTCCCAATAAACTTTACAATTTCCCTCTTGATATCCTTGAAAAATGAATTTGATATATGTATTGGGATTGAGTTAAACATGTAGATTGCTCTTTGTAAGATTTTCATTTTCACAATATTGAGTCTTTCTATCCGTGAACAGGGCACATTTTTTCTACTTCTTTAGATATTTTATTTTGTCTTGCTGAAATGTTCTGTAGTTTTCTTTGTATAAGTCTCTCATATCTTTGGTTAAATTCATTCCCATGTATCTCAATTTGTGGTTAGCTGTTGTAAATTGTCTTCTTGTCTTGGTTTACTTCTCTGAATTCTCTTTGTTACTATAGAAGAATTCAACGGATTATTTTTTTTTTTACATTGATCTTGTATTCTGCTGTTCTGCTAAATTTTTCTACTATTTCTAACAGTTGTGTTGGGGTTTTGTTTTTTGGTTTTTTTCTTTGTTTCTGTTGAGTCCGTGGGATTTTCTCTGTACACTATCATATCATCTACATATCTCTTAGCTGATCAAGATGTCTTTCATTTCCTTCTCTTATCATATTGCCGCTGCATGAACTTCCAATACAATTGGGAATTGCATCTGTGACAGTGGGCATCCTTGTCTGGGTACTCTTTGCAGAAAAAATATTTTCAGGTTTCTCTCCATTGAGAATGATATTGGCTCTTGGTTTCTCATTATATACTTTTGACTATGTCTATAGATACTCAATCATCTTAAAAACATAAAACATAAAACTTAAAAACTTCAAAAATAGTAATAATCACATTTTTGGCAATACAGTATACAGTTATGCTTACTATACATGTAAAAATAATAAGAAATGGCTATTGTTTTATTACATTTCATAGAAGAGAAAACTAAGACAGAGAAAAGTTATCCAAGATGACACATTCTACATAGTTTATTGACTGAGGTAGTAAAATCTGTCTTCTTTAAATAAGAAAGAGAAAGACCACAATGAAAGATAAGAATTCCTTATCTCAGAACATTTCTCAAATGTTGTGGATAAAAAAATCCTCTTTTACTCTATTATAGTAAAATTGGCAACCTCAGACATTATATTGCAAGAAATATAGTCTTTATCTGAGAGATTATGTGTCCTATGTGAGAACTGAAGTTTACTTATTAAGTGGAAGGACTACTGGAACAAATGGATTGTCTATTTTACACAAATGTGTAGAACTTTGCTGAGCTATTTAAAAATATCAAAGAAGTGTTGCACTGGGAAAAAGCTGTTGTCCAAGAATTCTCCAAAGTGCTAAAGGGTAATATTATCAAATTATACACTAAGATGAGCCTGATCCAAGTCATG
>NW_006399892.1:7575154-7576409 GCF_000299155.1 Elephantulus edwardii | reverse complement strand
AAAAGAATTGATACTTCTGAACTGTGGTGTTGGAGAAGAGCACTGAACATCTCATGAATTGCCCAGAGAATAAACAGATAAATATGTCTTCATCTGGAGTGCTATTTGAAGGCAAGAATTATAAGACTTGACCTCACATACTTTGGACATGTTGCTAGAACATGTCCTTGGAGAAGAACATGATGTTAGGAAAGGTGAAGGGTTGGCAGAAGAGAAGACTCTCAACCAATTGGTTTGACATGGTGACTACTGCAATGGGCCCTTGTGTGTTGGGAAATATGAGGATGGTGTAGGATAGAACAGGGTTCAGATCTTTTGTTCATAGTGTTGCTATTAGTTGTGCTTGACTCAACTCCTAACAGCAAAAACAACAACAGTTTTTAATTTTTCACTGGTTTAAAAATAAAACAAAACAATAAAAAATGATCATAAAAAGCCATCTTCAAACGTATATTTTTTTTCTTTCCTTCTTATGTTATTTCCTTTTTTATTGTTATTGCCATTGAGTCACCTGCAACTCATAGCGACCCTGTGCACAATAGCTTTGAACCCTGCACTCTCTTGAATCTATCTCATAATCTCTGAAATACCTATGCCATAGCCCCAGATACTATGTCAATCCATCTTACTCTTCCAAGCATGTTGTCCTTCTAGGACTGGTAACTAGCAAGAATGGCAGACCTTAGACAACCATTCCTAAAATACAATGTTATTGTATAAGTTATAAGAGAAATTATTCACCTCAAATAAGTTCATTTCAAAATCTTCACTTATAAAATTTTATTCAACCTAGAACACATGTTTTTTCATAGGTGAATACAGAAATATAATATTTGATCATTCATCAGTTACATATTTTAAATACATACTCTATTTTGGAACACTTTTTCAGTTACTAGATTTGAACAGATGAATGAGGTAAGTAGATGTTTTAAAGATTACATATTCCAGTTAATGTAGAAATAACATAGAGAAAGAACTCAATCCACACACACATATTTCCTGGCTCTAAACCCTGCGACGTGTCTTTCTTCTGTTGAGAAAAAAGCTTATTGGTTTACATGTAAGTTTCACATGACTGCAATTAAGTATTTTGAGGTGCTCATTTTTCTCTAAGTTAGCTATAATTAATTATATAATCCACTCAGTCAAATGTTATTGTTCAATCAATAAAATACTGGTAAAAATCTTCCCAGTATTCTCTATTTTCAGACAAGATACTTCTGACATTAGCAATGATGTCTCTCATGACATC
>NW_006399892.1:7570199-7572949 GCF_000299155.1 Elephantulus edwardii | reverse complement strand
TTTTGTCACTACTACTGGAGTGAGATGGTATCTCATTGTGGTTTTGATTTGCATCTCTATTATTGCCAGTGATTTTGAACATGTCTTTATATGCCTTTTTGCCATTTTATTATCTTTTTCTGCAAAACTTCTCTCCACGTATTTTGCCCATTTTGTAATTGGGTTATCAGTTGTGTGTGTTGGGGTGGGGGGCAAGGGTTTTGTGTAAGCTTTTATTGTAAGAATCTTGTCTGAGCTGATACTGCCTAATTTTTGTTCCTAGTCAGTAAGTTTTCTTTTCATCTTGTTGGAAAAAAGTTTTTAATTCACAAAAGGATTTAATCTTTAGAAAGCCCCATTTGTTAATTTTATCCTCTTCAGACTGTACATTACTGGCAGTATTTGGTAGTCTCTTTATATTATAGACTAGGCCTTCTGAACTTGATCCCAGTTAGTTACCTTTGAACTTCATGGTTTTGGGCTTTACTCACAGGTCTCTCTAATCCACCTTGAGTTTATTTTTGTGTATGGTGTGAGGTGTGTATTCTGTTTCAGCTTCCTGCCTGTGGCAGTCTAGTTTTGTCAGCACCATTTGTTGAAAAGGTTGTCATTCCCCACTTGATATGTTTTATTTCCTCGGCAAATATCACTTGGGACTATTTCTTGATTCTCAGTTCTGTTCCATTGGTCTAAGCACCTGTTGATGTACCATTACAATGCTACATTGGTAGCTGTCACTGTTTAGAAGGTTTTGAGGTGGGGGTGTGCTATGCCTCCCACTTATTTTTTGTTTCTCAAGTGTTTTACTTATTTGGGATCTCTTTCCTTTTCAAATGAACTTAGCAATTTTCTTTTCAATCTCCTTGAAAAATGAATATGGTATCTGTATTGGGATTGTGTTGAACATGTAGATTACTTTTTGTAGGACTGTCATTTCCACAATATTGAGTCTTCCTATCCATGAACAGGGCACATTTTTCCACTTCTTTAGGTCTTTTATTGAGTCTTGTATAAATGTTCTGTAGGGTAGTATTTTTTTTTGTTATAGGTCTTTTGTATATTTACTTAGGTTCACTCCCAACTATTTAAATTTGTTGTTGGCTATTGTAAATGTTATTGCTTTCTTGATTTCCCTTTCTGAGTTGTCTTTATTAGTATACAGAAATCTCACTGATTTTGGATATTTATCTTATATCCTGCCACAATACTAAATTGGCCTACTAACTCTAATAGTTTGTTGTTGTTGTTGTTGTTGTTGGGTTCTTTGGGTTTTCTGTGTATACTATCCTATCTTCTGCATATAGTGATAGTGTAACCATCCCTTTGTCAATCTGAATGTCTTTTATTTCCTTCTCTTGTTATATTGCCCTAGCAAGAACTTTTAAGACAATATTGGATAGTAGTGATGACGGTGGGCATCCTTGTCTGGTACTTGTTCTCAAGGAAAATGCTTTTAGTCTTTCTCTATTGTGAACGGTCTTTAAGGAGTGTCTTTATCAGGAAAGTACATTGGATTTTGTCAATTTCCTTTTCTGTTCAGTAGCTAAGGTCATAAGATTCTTGTTATTTACTTTGTTTATATGGTGAATTATGTAGATTTTTTTCTTATATTGCTTCATCCTTGCATACCTATTATGAATCCCACTTTGGATTCTATTGGCTATGATTTTGTTTAGGAATTTTGCATATATATTAATGAAAGATATTGGTCTGTAGTTTTCTTTCTTGGCAATATCCTTGCCTGGTCTTGGTGTTAGGGTTGTGCTTATTTCATAGGATGACTCTGGAAATATTCCTTCATTTTTCAGTGTTTTGAAAGAATTTAAGTAGAATTGGTGATAGATCCTCTCTGAATGTTCGGTAGAATTCAGCAGTGAAGCCATCTAATCCAGGACTTTTCTCATGGGGGAAGTCATTTTAATGATCTTTTCAATTTTTTCTTTTGTGATGGGTGTGTTCAACTGTTCTACATCTGCTCTTGTTAATCTGTGTAGGGAATGAGTTTCAAAAAATTTGTCCATTTCCTCTAAGTTTTTTAATTTATCAGACTGTAAATTTTTATAGTATTCTGATGTTATTGATTTAATTTCATCTCGTTCTTTTGTCATATCATCTTTATCATTTCTTATTCAAGTTATTTGTGTTCTCTCTCTCTCTCTCTCTCTTTTCTTTTGTTAACTTTCCAATGATATGGCTGTTTTATTGACCCTTTCAAAGAATCAGCTCCTGGTCTTGTTTTCAATTATTTTTCTGTTTTCTTTCTCATTGATTTCAGTTCTAGTCCTTATAATTTATTTTCTTCTAGAGGCTGTAGGATTACATTGCTAATATTTTTCTAGATAATGAAAGTGTTGAGTTAGATCGTGGATTTTTCTTCTATCTTGCTTTTTAATGTATGTTGCCATTGCTATGAACTGCCCCATTAGGACTGCCTTCGCTGCATTCCAGAGGTTTTGGTAAATTGTATTTTCATTTTCATTTATTACCAGGAACTTTTTATTTTAGTATTGTTTTTTATAACTCAATCATGTTCTAGTAGAGAGGTTTTTTGGTTGGTTCTTTGTTGTTGTTGTTTTGTTTGTGTTTGCTTTTTTTTTAATTTCCACATGGGTGGTTTTGAAAGCTTTATTCTTCTTTGGTTAACTTCCATTTTTTACATCATTGTGATCTGAGAGGATACTTTGTATTATTTCAATGCTTTTGAATTTGTTGAGGCTTGTTTTTTGTCCTAATATATGATTGATTCTGGAGAATATACTATCAGCACTTGA
>NW_006399892.1:7562500-7568764 GCF_000299155.1 Elephantulus edwardii | reverse complement strand
TTTTTTTTTAAGTTCTTGTATCTCTTTATGTATACTATCTATTCTTTGCTCCACCTTTTGCATTTTCCTCTTTAGCTGTTCAAATTGCTCCTCAACAATATATTCCTTCAGGACTACTGTCTCTGAGGCATTTGATCTCTTTGGCTTCCTTTGTTTCTTCCAATATTTATATCTTTTTCGGTAGCTGATAAAATAACTCTACATCAATATATTTCTTCAGGTTCTCTCTACCTCAGATATTCATTGTGACTGCTTTATTAGTATAAGGGTTATTTTGCCTTTTCATAATTACTTGGGTGGATTGCTGCTTTCTTGACATTATGTGCATCTTTTCTTATTAGATATTATCCTGTTCTAACTATATAATTACTCAGAGTACAACAATGTTTTGTGAAGCACTTATATATGTAAGTTCCCTTCTTGGTAGCAGTGTTTTCCCCAATGTAACAGAGTGACAAATGAGGAAGCTTGTTTCTCCCTTCCAGAAGTGGCTTCTCTGCCTTCCTCAAGGTGTCCAGGTCTCTTCTGGTTGAGCTTAAGGGGCCCTGTGGGGTAGGTAGACCTAGAGAGTAGCATTTCCCCCAAAATACCTGTGATCTTTGTGCTGCCGATGCTGAATAGCAGGAGCAGCAACTGGGCAGTGTCTAGGAGATGAGGCAGTGTGGTCTATGGGTAGTGGTGCTAGAGATATGGTGCTCCTGGAAGGACTGTGCTCTAAAACAGCAACCACTCAATATGGCTGGCAGTGGTTCAGTTGCTGGTGATTTTGAGAGTGTGCCTTGTCTGGGGTGCAGTCTTTACCAGATGCAGTGCATGTGGTGGCTGGAAGGCCCTCCTGGGCTGGCTGTGGCACACATGAATTGGCATCTTTCTTTCTTTTTTTAAATGTTTTTATTTTATTATTTTTTGTGTGTGTGTACCGTCAAATTGGATCTGACTGGTACTAGAGGAGATTGTTCCTCCTTCTCCAGCAAAGCGTCTGGTGGATTTGAACCACATATCTCTGGGATTACCATGCAGCTTCTTGCCACTAGGCCACGAGAGCTCCGGAATTGGCATCTTTCAACAGAGAGAAGGTAATGTCTCCCAAGAGCTTGCCTTGCAAAAGGGAGGCCTCTTTGTTTTCTTGATGTTAAGCTTCAATCCATATTTATAGTCCTTGACCTTTTGCAGCAAGTACTTCAGGTCAGTTTCAGCAAGCAGGGTTGTGTCATATGCATAACGCAGATTGTCTCCTTCCAATCCTGATGCCACATTTTTCCTCATAGAAACCAGACTCTCAGATAACCTGCATATAGAATTAAGAAGTATGGAGATAGGACACATCCATGGCAAATACCCATCCCAATTTTGAACCATGCAATGTTTCCTTTCTCTGTTCTGTTTACTATTTCTGGGTCCAAGTATAGATTTAACATATACTTTATCAAATGTTCTGAGATTCACATTCTTCTCAGAGATAGCCACAGTTTGTTCTTCACAATCAAATGTTTTTGCATAGTTAATGAAAGACGGAAAGACATTTCTCTAGTACTCTCTGTTTTCAACCAAAAATCATCTAACATTACTTGTAATATCCCTAGATGGATAGATGGTGAGGGACTGAGATTATTCACAGTTTTAGTTTGCTTGGCTCCAGGGTCAACACTCTTGGCACCAGCAGCCAGAATATTAAAAGTTGTATTGTGATGGGAAAGTCTGTGGTTAGAGACCTGTCTAAAATACTGAAGAGCAGCAATGTCAGTCTGGAAACTAAGGTGTGCCTGATACATGCCATGGTCTTTGCAATCACTTACTAAGTATCAGAGAGCTTGACAATGACTAGGAATGGTAGAAGGAGAATTGATGCTTTTGAGCTGTGGTATTGGAGAAGAGTATTAAATATACCATGGACTGCTAAGAAAATGGACAGGTTCATCCTGGAGGGGTGGAAACCAGGCTGCTCCTTGTAGACAAGGATTCTGAAGCTTCTTCTGACATACTTTGGACATGTTGCAAGAAGGGACCATTCTTTGGAGAGGAATGTCATCTTTGGGAGCGGGAGGGACAGCACAGGAGAGGAAGACCCTTGTTAATATGGATTAATTCAGTGACTGAGGTAATGGGGGTAGGTGTGTCAGAGACAGTGAGATTGGCCCAGGATAGGGCAGGATTTAGGGCTGTTGTACATGGGGTCACTAAGAGTTTCAGGCAATTCAATGGCACATAACAAAAACAACGACAACAACAACCATGTCCTCTTCTAAACCAAGCCTGCACATCTGTAAGTTCTTTGTTGATGTGTTGTTTCTGTTATTTTTGGATAATTTTTCAGCAGAATCTTGCTTGCATGTGATAGTAATGATATTGTGAATTAAAAGCATGAAAGGAGTGTGTTAGGGATGCATCCTGTCTCCTTACTTTTTCATTATATATGCAGAAAATATCATTCAGGAGGCTGGGTTATATGAGGAGTCATGTGGCATCAGGATTGGAGGAAGACTCATCCACAACCTAGGATATGCAGATGACACAATCTTGCTTGCTAGGACAAGGATTGTAATCTTCAATATGGATTGAAGCTCAACATCAAGAAGACAAAAATCTCACCTCTGCGGCACTTGGTAGCACCATAATAGATGGAAAAGAGATTGAGGTTCTTAGCAATCACAGCTCACTTGGCTCTATGATCAACATGTTGGCACCAGTCAGTAAATCAAAAGACAAATTGCACTGGGAAAATCTGTGGTCAGGGACCTCTCCAGAGTACTGAGAAGCAACAAATATCACTCTGAAGATTAAGGTGCACTGGATCCAGACCTTCATAAGCCTTCACAAGTAATTGCTATGCATCAAATAGCTGGACCATGATTAAGGGTGACAGAAGAATTGATGCCTTTGAGTTGTGGTGATGAAGAAGAGTATTAAACATACCATGACCTTCCAAGAGAACATGCAGTCTGTCTTGGAGAGGGTAAAACCAAGTTTCTCCTTGGAGGCTAGGATTTTGAAGCTCCATCTCACATACTTTGGGTACAAAGACAAAAGGGATAGGTCCCTGGAAAAGAACATCATTCTGGGATGTGTGAAATAACAGCACAGGAGAGGAAAACCCCCGATGAGATGGATTGATACAGTTATGGGTCTAGGAGTGTCTGAGTCAGTGACACTAACTATGCATAGGGTAGGTTTCAGAGTTGTTCATAAGGTTACTATGAGTCACAGATGACTTGACATTTCATAACAAGATTTTTCTTAGAAATTATATTAGTCATGTTATTCTGTAATTTCTACTTTCTTTCGGATTATCTTTTCTGGAAACGGGATCAAGTATGATTCTTTTCCATAAGCAATGATATCAGCTTGAAAATTAGAATGTGTCTGATACCCTCCATAGTTTTTTGAATTATTTTCAATGATCTGAAATGTTGACAATGAATACAAATTACAGAAGAGGTGATGCCTTTAAATTGTAGTTTTGGAGAAAAACCTGAATATCTAATGGGCTGCCAAAACAAAGCCAAATATCTTAGAAGATGCAGAACCCTGGTTCTGTAAAAGACTAGGATGATGGAATATTGTCTTACTTCCGTTTGCTCTCTGGATGGACTGTCATTGGACAAAAACATCATACTGAGACAGGCGAAGGGCCAGAGAAAGAGAGAATCCTTAACAATAAGTATTAACTTGCTGGCTAAAACAATAGACTTGAAAATTTCAGAGATAGTTAGGATGGCTTAAGATAGGACAATACTCAGATTTGTCTTTCATAGGGCTACTATTTAGTCATAGTCACCCCAACATCATGTAACTAACTACTACAATACACTGAGAGGAAATAAATTATACAGTAAGAATAATATTTAATACCACTAAAGCAACAAGAAGCCAAAACAAAGGGAGGGAATGGCTAAAACAAACAAATGAACAGATTTAAAAAGGTAGCTTGAGAAGACAAAGTGAAATAAAAAGGAGTATGCAAAGTGTTACAGTTGGAGAATTTAAAAAAATGAACAATTGTAGAATTTCCATGGCATTTCCAAAGTTGAAAGAACTGAAAAACAAATTCAAACTATGGTTTGCAATATAGAGACACAGTATGTGCAAAATAACAAATGATCCAGGAAACATCAAAGATGGGAAAATGACACAGATCCATTCTTCCAAAAAGAATTGATTGACAATGAAAAACTTCAGAAATGTCATATGAACAAGAATAAATATTAATGAAGGAAGAAATTTAAGCTGAACTTAAGACATGGCAAAAAATAAGGCTCCAGAAATCAATGGAACACTAGCTGACATGATTCAATTAACAGGTATAACTCTGGATACTTACCAGTCTATGTTAGAAAATTTGGACGATAGCTGCTTGGGCCACTATTTGGAAGAGATTCATGTTTGTTCCTGTACCCAAGAAAGGTGAGAATGTGAAAATTATGAAATTACATCAATAATACAACATTCAAATAGAACGTCACTGAAGATTGGCCAAAATGGGGTAGAATATTTCATTGGCAGAGTTTCCTGAAGTTCAAGTTGGGTTTAGAAGAGGCCATGACACCAGGGCTATCTTTGCTCAATATTAGATGGATCTTTACTGAAAGCAGAGAATAACAGAAGAATTCCTATTAATGTTTTATTGACTATGCAAAAACATTTGTCCATGGCTCATAATAAACTACAGCTAGCAATGAGAAGAATATGGATCACAAAACCTCTAATTATGCTTATATAAAACCTATATTTAAACCAAATAGCTATTGTCCAAACAAAGCAAAATACTGCGTATTTTAAAATATGAAAATGTATGCACCAAGGTGGTATCTTTTATCCCTAAATATTAAGTCTGTACAATGAGAAAATCATTCAAGAAACTGGACTCTAGGAAGAGGAATGTGGCTTCAGGATCATAGGAAGGAAGACTCATCAAAAATCTGTATTATGCAGATGACATACTTTGCTTGCTGAAAGTGAGGACAACTTGAAACACTTAACTGCACAAGACAAAAGCATACAATTTTGAATATGGATCGCCTCACAACATAAAACAAAAATCCTCACCAGTGGACTGATAATCAACAGAATGATAGATGTTAAAAAGATTAAAATTGTCAACAATTCCATCTTACTTAGATCCACAATCTACACTATTGGCACCAGATGAGGAGACGTATTTCACTGCCTAAGTTCTCTGTAAAGACCTTTCCAAAATACTGAACAACACTGATATTAGTTTCTAGACTAAATTGTGCCTGATTCAGGCCACAGTCTTTTCAATTACATGCTAAAAGCTGGACAATGCATAAGGATTCTAGTGGAAAAATGTATGCCTTTGAATAGTGGTGCTGGAGAAGAGTACTGTACATTCCATGCACTGGTTAAAGATATGACTTGAAAAACAATGCAGCCAGTATTCTCTTTGGAAGTAAAGGTGGCAAACTTTGTGTCATATACTTCGGATATGTGCCTCAGAGAGGTTATTCCTTGGAGAGGGACAACATACTTGGAAAAATGGAGGGTCAGCAAGAGAGGGGAAAAACCTTCATGAGTTGGATTGACACAATGATTGCAGAAATGGACTTAAGTTTATCATAGATGAGGATGACACAAAATAAGACAGGGTTCAAATAAGTTTTTATAAGATCACTCTGGGAACTATTTTTCCAAAAGGTATCTAACAACAATAACAACATCTTATATTCTGAAGAATGAAAACAAAAGCTATATTTTTTACTTTTGGAAAATATTAAAATCCTTGTCCAATAAAATATCAATAAAATTGTAAACATCCACCTAAATTTTAAGCGAAATACACAAAAATCATTACAGAATATGTCTTAAAATGTAAAGTATGTGATATTGTTGAGCTAATTTCAAGCTAATGACATATCCTATCACATTATCATAAACGTTTATAGAAATTAGAAATTAGACCCCCAAAAATACCCCAAACAACTAAGAATAGTACTATTAAGACATAGTACCCATGAAATTTCTCTCCTTTCTAGGTGTAAAATAACATACATAAGTCATCTTTGCAAACTTCTCAAGAGTAAAAAAAAATTCTTAAAAGTAGTAGTAGCTTAAAGAAAATTTCTATGAGCTCAGGAATATCCCACAATATATACTTCAAAGTTTTTTCTAACAATTTTGATACAAATCATCCGTACTATAATATTAAGTACTTATTCACTGACCTTAATAATTCATTTCAATGACCACGTAGAATTAATATTGTTGTTGTTGTTGTTATGTGCCATTGAGTCACTTGCAACTCATAGT
>NW_006399892.1:7552378-7556261 GCF_000299155.1 Elephantulus edwardii | reverse complement strand
CACACACACACACACACACATTGTCTCTCTTTCAAAAGGGAGTCCTTTTTTAATATATATTAGAAGCACATTTACTATACAAACATCTTTGAAAGTGTGTACAGAACAATAGGTGATAGAAAATTTGCAGAAACACCAGATAAAGGTCTCCCAATAGAAACATACTACTATAAATTAAGTCATTAACCTAAGTCTCTACAAAATGAGCATTAGTGTGGGAATTTAAAATAATCAAAATAAAGTTACACTGTTTCAGACACATGTTCAAAGCGGGGATTTGTATGGTATGTTGTAAAACTTGGTGAGTCTGAAATGTAAAATTAAATTATTATTGTAGGCACTAGAAAAGTCAGGCTCCATACCTGAAATGAAAATGAGAGCACACATTAAGAAATATAGTTGATGAAAGCAAATTATTTGGGAAATGTTTACTGGGACTTTGATGATGGAGTGGCATCATCATCCTGGATTTTGGTACCATATTTCACAGGAGAAAATCTAAACATTAAATAAGACCAGAGGAAAAAAGAAGAATACATCCAATCGATTTCCAACTTTGTAAATACACCTACACAAAGGCAAAACAGGAACATAGAATTGAGATAAAAATACCAAAAATTTTACAGAATTTCTTAACTTGAGAGTGTGCTGCTAATCTAAAAGTGACACCTTTCTGGTGGTTTGAATCAACTAGAGACTTCTCAAGAGAAAGATAAGTTATCTCCTCTTAAACAACTTAAAGCTTTCTAAAACCCCACTGGAGAGTCAGCTGTGAGTTAGTTTTGACACCACGACAAAGAATTTGAGTTCTTACATGTTTTTATAGGAGACAAAGAATTTTTCATGTAATTATTTATTGTATACATTTCACCTATATAAACTCGAGTTTCAATTTGAAAAATAAAAAATAAAGTAAGCATCATTCAATCTTGAAAGGTCAGTACATAAGTGCAATTGTTGTTGCTATGTACCATAGAGTTGGAACTGACCTAAAGGTAACTCACTAGCAGGTTTTCAGAGACAGTTGACCACATAGTAGGCACCTGCTCATCCTTCTCCCACAGAGGAGCAGGTGGCCATGAACCACATGCATTCAGGATTGCAATGAAGCTTCTTGACACTCGGCCACCAGAGCTAGATCCTGTTAACTTTAAAAACGAAACCTTCCCTGTCTAAAATAATTAATTGAGTTTTTTTTTTCCATTGATTTATACAATTAACATTCAGGGTAAATCCATCAAAAGTACAAATGATGTGTTACATTAAAGGAAACACAAACACACACACACACACACCAAAGAAACAACAAACCAACAACAACAGAAAACCACCCAAACCTGCTATCAAGGAACTCTCCAAAGTGCCAAAGAACAATAATGTCATTTTAAAGACAAGTTGTACCTGATTCAAGCCATCCTCTTCTCAATTGCTTCCTGGAAATCTGAAAGTTGAACTATGAATAAATCTGGCAGAAGAATTCATGCTCTTGAATTGTAGTGTTATAGAGAGTACTGATTATCCTCCAGACTACTAAACAATCAATAAATCTGTCTTGGAAGAAGTACAACAATAATGATCCATAGAGGTAGCGGAGGTACAACCACGTCTCACATCCTTTTAGCATGTTGTTAGGGGGAGTCAGTCCTTGAAAAAGATCATTCTAGGAAAATTTAACAGGTGAAAGGAGAGGAAAACCTTTAAAAAGATAGATTGATGCAGTGACTGTAACAGAGATGGTGACAATGTTTCAGGGCATATGAAGGTCCAAATCCATTGTTCATATAGTTAATATGCATACTTGTCTTGATTGAACTGAAGGACAACAACAACACACACTGAAGATTTACATCAGAATTTAGGAATATTAATTGTATTCTGAGCTCACTGAGTTGGTCGAGCCTAGTGACAATGAATAATTCATAATTTTTTTGTTTTCATAGAAACATAAGCAAACGTTTTCATCAACAAATACCTTGAGTTGGCTCTGGCTGAATAGAAGTTGAATGTGTTTGCATGGCCCATCTAAAAAAATAAAATAAAAAATAAACAACCCAACTCTCTTATTTCTGGTGTTCTCTGTTTTGAACCAAATTCAATCTGATACCAGCAATGATGTATGAGAACCTCAAATATGTGTGTCAAAGGCTCTTTCACTATAAGTAAAATCCTCATAAACAGTCCATTAGGCAACATTATGTTTAACGACTAAGGGTAGCTAACTGGCCAACTGCCTGGAAGAGATCCATGTTTATTCTCGTTTACAAAAATTGTGATCCTACAGAACATGGAAATTGTTGAGTAATAATAATATTATCACATGCAAGCAAAATCTTACTGAGGATTATGAAAGAAAATTACTATAACAGTACAGTGACAGAAAAATGCCAGAACTTTAAGCTAGATATATAGAAGATGTCATGGCACTAGGGATATCATTGCTGAAGGTAGAAAGTATCAGAAATATGTCTATATGTATTTTAGGCAAAGATATTTGACTTTGAGGATCACAACAAATTGTGGCTAACACTGAAAACAATGGGAATTCTAGAACACCTGTGTTATTAAGAAGAATATGGCATCAAAATTGGAGGAAGATTCATCAACAACATACACTATAGATATTGCTTATTGAAATGAAGTAGTACTTGAAGTATTTGTTGCAGCAGGTCAAGTATATACCAACAACCAGGTCAAATGACAGAAAAATCAAGAAATTCACAGACTAGATTAAAATTGTGACCATACTTTCCACTGATTTCAGAGTTAATCATCAAATTACCAAATCTCAGAGTTTGAGTTCCTTTTTCTATAATATGGGGTCAACAGTTTCCTTTCACGTATTCTTTGATAGGATCTGTCTTTGCTGCCGTTCAATGGGAAATCAGTAAGTTAAACTTCCCATGGCTGTTCCTGTTTTAGTTTTCTAGTCTAGGAAAATGGGAGATATTGTCCTGTGGCAGAAGAATAACAAAGAAAATGAGCCAGGATATGTGTCCAAGGAGTGGGGAGAAGGTTAAAGATAAGAAATATTGTAAAAATGCAGGAGAAAAAGTATAAACACTGGAATTTGTGATCTCTTAATTTATGTCTGGGCATCTTGCCCATCTGTAAACATAATGGGTATAATAATCAGGTCATCTCAAGAAAGTTAATCTTTCTGACTATGTCACTATTTTGTTGGAGTGGCAATGAAAATGTTTTTCAAATGCCAAACATATATGTGTACATATTTTTATTTACTTATTCCCAAATCAACACTAAGTATCAGAAACAGAAGATATATGAAGCAGTTCTCTGTGGTAGAATTTGAACCTTTTATAAACTCTTTACTGCGTTTCTTTTCTGTTTTGTAATTTTCTTCAATAGCTTGGGACTACTCAGAATAAAATACTATATACATATTTTCCATCTGAAATATATAAAATAATAATACTGGGTGTTAATAACTGGATAGTCATAATTATGGATAGCACTGAGAAGAATGGGAATCCCAAAATACTGAATTGTGCTGATTGTGCTTCTACAAAGCGTATATCTAGGCAAGAAGCTATTGTGTAAACCAACAAAGGAAGCACTATATGAATTAAAATTAGGAAATGAGTGCATCAGAGCTGTGTCCTTTCTTCATGTCTGTTCAACTGTATAGTGTGGAAAAAGGATGTGGCATCAGGATTGGAGGAAGACTCAATGACCTTCTTTATGTACATCAAACAATTTTCCCTGCTGAAAACAATTATGGAGGACTTGGAGCACTTGCTGTAGAAGGTTAAATATTACAGTCTTCAATATTGATTACATTTCATCATTAAAATAAAATAAAAAATCTGAAAAACCTTACCACTGACACAATAGACAATATCTTGATGGATATTGTTGTTAGGTG
>NW_006399892.1:7542899-7549043 GCF_000299155.1 Elephantulus edwardii | reverse complement strand
TATCCTGCTACTTTGCTGAATTGGTCAACTACGTCCAATAGTTTTCTTGCTGAGTCTTTAGGGTTTTCTAAGTATACTATCATGTCATCAGCATAAAGGAATAATTTTACCTCCTCATTTCCTATTTGGATACCTTTTACTTGTATAACTTTAATAGTTTCTCCATGTTCACAAAGTTCCAGAGGCAAGTTATTTCGGAATTGGGTGCCACTCCTGCTTCCAAGCTTGTTTTAATTGGAAAGTTCCACCAATCACAGAAAGCATATTTATAAGGAACATAATCTTTTTGACAGACCAAGACAAACCCGGGCCTCCCTCACCAAAATTATTCAGGAGAGAGACTCAGGTGAATAACTACTCCCTGTCCCAGAATATCTGTTAGAGGTGTGAGAAGAGGATCTGCAATTTTTAAATAATACTCTTTAAACAAATCAAACTGTGAAAACTTATTTTTATCAAGTCTAAAATATAACATTAGCTAAATTACAAAGTCAATGTTGAACAGGTAACCAATTGTCAAAAAAGAAATTAGATTCTCTCTCTCTAGTAAGTTAGAAGAGCAAAACTATCCTGCAGACAGGGTTCTAAAGTAGGTTTTGCCATTACTTTTTGTACATTTATGGCTCTGGATAAAGTTTCATAAAGAAAAGCTCAGTGATAACCTGGAGAAGGACTTATATGTGAAACTCAGTAAGAGTATGTTCTTCTATGAATGTATTGTCTCTCAAAATATATTGAAGTATATTCCAAAGTTGTGTCCGGAAAGCATCAATGCAGGAAAAGACACTTTCAAGATAAGGACCAACCAGGAGTGTCCTGTCTAAGAATGTCTCTGTCCAGAGGTTATCAATCAATGACTCAAATAATTTTTTAATAATTTATAATTTTATTGCATTTCTAACCTTTTACCAAGGTTTAGAAATTTGCTTTATTTCCAGAAATTAATCTAATCTAGCATAACAAATTTTTTTTTTCTTGTGAGTAAAACCCAGGTCAAAAGAATGAATGTTTTTCCTACTCATAGTTTCTTGACTTCTGAGACTAGAAAGGAAAATCTTTCACTCTTTTAGGATCTTAGAATCCAAGTGTTATTGTTTAATATGTGTCTGGGGTTGTATCAGGACCATTTTTCTCCACTCTTCTTCCTCCAGGAGAACAAAAACAAGCATGTACTCTCATTGGGAGGTTTGAAGGATCCCGTGTCCTCGAAGGACAAGTTTCCAACTCCACTGTCTCTGGACTCACTCCAATATAATAACTTTTCTTTAGATTGAAAATTCTCAAGTTGACTGAGATTTTTCTACAGGAAATCTCAGAGGTTCTAAATTTGTTTAACTTGGAAAGCAGTAACTCTTCCAAGTATTTTCTACACTTTTTGGTACTGTTTTGCAGGTTTTACTGTGAAAATATGGGACATGCACCAAAAATGTGTATTTCTGATTTCTCTCTAACAACAAGAACACATGGAATTCTTTAGAAAAAACTTGGCTGAAACTGAGTTTTGATTGCTCAGTAACCCCAACTCCCCCTGATTCTACCTGTGATCTCTTGCTCCTTTTTCTCTTTCATACATGTGAAAAGAATTGAGATTTTTTTTTTTGCTTATATTCCTCTGATATAACCTCAAGTTCCAACTCTTCCACAACAATGTATAAAATGTATATTATACAATATGATTTCAGAACTTGGATAACTGCTTAAACAGAATTGCTTGGAGAATGAGAGATTCATATGAGAAAGTCTTCCAAGGAGTGGCCTGTGTGGGACATTCGTATCACACACAAAAGGAAGAGGAAATGATAAGGAATGAAGAGTCTTGAATAGCCAGGCAGGTGCCCCCATAAAGTACCCAAAGTGAACTATAAAGTTTGAGAGTGGTCCAACGCATAGTAATGAAAGAAGCAGCAACCTTGAAGTTGACCAAATCTGCATAGTGTCAAAGTGCTATCCTAATAACTGTCTCAATCCATCTCAGCTGGGGTCTTCCTCTCCTGAGCTGTCCCTCCACCCTTCCAAGTATTATGTCTTTCTTCAAGGACTGGTCCCTCCTTGCCACATGCCAAAATTATGTGAGATGGACCTTCAAAATCCTACTATTCAAGGAGAAACTTATTTTCACCTTCTCCAAGACACATTTGTTTTCTTGGCAGTCCATGGTATGTTCAAGACTCTTCTTCAGCACCAAACTCAAAGCCATCGACTCTTCTTCTATCATCCTTACTCACTGTTTAGCTCTCTGATGCATGGCAAGTAATTGTGAAGACCATGGCTTGGATTAGGCACACTTTAGGCTCTAGACTGACATCATTGTTTCTGAATACTATGGAGAGTTCCCTGACAACACTTTTTCAGTGCAATTCCTCTTTTGATTTCCTGACTGCTGGTGCCAAGCGTGTTGATTGTGGAGCTGAGTAAGCTGTAATTGTTAATAACTTCAGTCTCTTCTCCATCTATCATGGTGCTGCCAATTGGCCCAGTGGTGAGAATCATGGTGCTGTATGTCTGTTAGCATCTCATATTTTAAGTGCCCATTGATAATTTCCTGTTCCTTCACCATCCCTCCATCCACCAACCTCGTTTATCACAGTGATTTTTTTTTAAAAAAGAGCAAAACCACTAAAACAACAACTTTCCTTATTTTTAATGGAATGTAATATTACTTACCCATTTTTAGTTGTGGATAATAGGAATAGTAGTGTTAAAGCAATTGTATAGAAAGCCTCATATGAATACGAGCTTATGTAATATGCATGTGAAACATGATTCTCAAATGATATTTTTCCCTCTAAACATTATCTAGCATTATAGGCTCCAATTTAAGTTCTGGGTGTGTTGTGTAATGGATCAGTATGAGCTATGGGATTTCCAAGTCCTGAGTGACCTAAGCAGGTCTATTGAACCATACGCTGTCAATGGTATTCTCTAGTTAATTGAGAGTAAATCACACTTCTATTTTTATTCAAGGCACCAACATAGTCTTAAATAAAGATAGTGACCTTTTCTAACTCTTCATAGAGATTTAGTTACCACCTTAAACTTGACATAATTATAGGAAACAGTGATGAATATTTTGTTTAAATCTAAAACATAGAATCAAATAAAGTATAAAGTAAAATTTGAATAATTAATAAAAGTATCAAAAAAATCACATACCATTTCAGGTGAGGGCATAAGGGCCCTGGATATAACAAATTACGACTTTGACATGGAATTAGACGCTGGCTTAGGTATTGAAACTATGCTTCTAGAGTCAGAGCTGAAAGTATATTTTCTCATTGCTCTGAATAAGGTTCCATGCATGAAAGTGAACTACAATCTAGAAATGGCTCCACTGTGTACTGTATGCATATCTTGACATGTTAAGAGTTCTAGAGTTGAAAACTGATGTCCATTCTGTGCACGTTCAGAAATGGTTTCTTGAAGTGTATCTGCATCAGGAACTTTAGAGGATGCTTGAGATAATCCTAGGTTCCCTTTGGAGACATCACAATGGATGTGTCAGGAATGAGTTGTAGATTTAACACCGGAGGTGGATCTTGGACAGTAATATGAGACAGAGCTCCAGTTTTAATGGCTTTCAGGTATGATGCTCTACACGGAGTGGGTTCCTGAACCAATGATCTTATTGAGAATGCCAAATATGGGAAATTAATTAACACAACCTCTCCCTGGACCTTTCTAAAGATGAAGATCTCTACAGTACTAAGAGAAAGTGAAGCCTAAGAATTGCTCTGTCAGATGTGTTCCCAGACTGCAATCCAACAATTGAGTGGACTTAATGGATTATGAACAGCACCAGCCTCTGCATACTCTTTTTCTGTGTATACCAGCCCCATTACTCGAAATGTGTTCACATAGGACAATCCTTCATTAAAACACTAATTTTGTCTCTGTGGGTTCTGATTACTCCAGTTGATGAGAATCCTGTTGGCATGGCACTCTTGAACTAACCATAAACCCCAGTATCTTGAGGGGGAGGATATAAAGAGGATGATCAAAATCCTCGGAGTGTACTAGAACGCTGATCAAGAAGACCATGATGCTGAGAGTACAGCGGAACGGAAGTGTCAAAAGCCTGGCCTTATTTGCAATTTATCTTTCCATGCATCTTTGAAGTACCTTAACTTCTGTGTCTCCCAAGCTCCAAACTTATGTATATCATTTCCGCTCCACTCTGGGTGTCCTGATTGGGGTAATTCTGGTTGTGTAGAAGTGACCTGGGAAAAAATGTTATGCCTAGACTTTTCCTTCAATGTCTGACTTGTCTCAATATTATCAGGAAACCTCAATCATAATAATTTCCCTGTCTTACTCCTCTGACCTGCTCTGTTGTTCCTGCCTAACTTTAGAATGAAGTCCCTTATGGAACGGCCTCAACATCAAGGAAACAAAGGTCCTTACTACAGGACCAACAGTTAACATTATGATAAATGGAGAAAGATTTGAAGCTTACAAATTAGCAGTACAATTCCCTAAGGAATACACCAACACCAACAGAACAGCCTTAAAATAAATAAAAGAAAAAGATCGGTCAGTGTTGTTGAGTCAAGGAGAACTCACAGTGACCTTATGAACAAATGACCTGACCACTGCCCTACTCTGTGCCACCTTCATCATCTCATCAGGGCCTTCCTCTCATGTGCAGTCCCTCCACATTTCCAATCATGATGTTCTTCTCCAAGGACTGATCCTTGTTTGTCACATGCCCAGAGTATTGAAGAGGAATTTAAAAATCCTTGACTCCAAGATGAATATACCCAAAATAATTTAACAAAAGCATTCTATTCTGTTGTATACTGCTGTTGCTATAGTTAGATGCCTTCAAGTTAACTGTGACCCTAATTGGCCCCATGGGCAACAGTATAGAACTCTACCCTTTTGGTGCCTTCTATATAATCTCTAATACAATTAAACCCATTGTTTTGGCCACTGGGTTAATCCATTTCATTGAGAGTTCTCCTCACTTTTACTAACTTTATACCATTCCCAAAATAATACATTTTTTCAAGGATTGACCTCTTCTGCTGACATGCGCAAAGTATGTGGGCCTGTTACTCCAACTACTATTCGAAGATAGAGTGTTATTGTTATGTGTCTTTGAGTTGACTACATCTCACAGCTCTATCTTCATGATATCTGATACACTCAAGCCCATTGTTACAGTCACTGTGGCAATACATCTTGTTGAAGGTATCCCTCTTTTTCAACAACCTCCTCATCTTTCCCAGCATGGCATATTTCTTCAAGGTCTGGCCCCTCCTGACAACATGCTCAAAGTATGTGAGACAAAGTTTCATCACCCTTGCTTCTTAAGAACCCCTAGTTTCATGTCTTTCAAGATAGATTTGGCTATTCTTTTGGGACTTCAAAGGACATTCAGTAATCATCTCTAACACTGCAATCTCAAAGGTATCAATTCTTTGTTCATGGTTATTCACTGCATCACTTTCAAATGCATAGGGGAGCATTGAAAAACTATTTCTTGGATTAGGTAGAGCTTAGTCTTTAACTGACATTCTTGCCTATTAGCATTTTGGGGAGGTTCTTAACAGCAGATTTTTCCAGTCCAATAAATCTTTTTAATTCTTGATGGCTGCTATCTTGGGTGTTGTTTATGGATCCAAGTAAAATTAAATGTTCACAATTTCGGTATTTTCTCTGTTTATCATGATGTAATCTGTTGGTCCAGTGGTGAAGAACATTGCTTTCTTATTGTGGAGATAAAACTTATATTGAAGGCTGTGACCTTTAACCTTTTCCAGAAAATGTTTCAATTCTCTTTCTTCTTTCAGCAAGTAAAGTTGTGTCATCTATATAATAGATGTTATCAATGAGTCTTCTGCCAAACTTGGTGTGACGTATTTCTTTATATGATAGAGTTTATCAAATGATTTGCACCTGGTACACATCTTTCCTAAATTTAAATCACACATTATTCCCTTGTTCTGTTCAGAAAACTACTTGGACTATGTATAGGTTTTATACTAGTACACTTCAGTATTCTGGGATTTTAATTTTTCTCAATGTTAAAGACCCTTGCCTAGTCTATAAAATACATATTTACAACAAGAAAGTTGTTGTTGTGTTGTTGTTTTTGTTGTTGTTATGTGCCGTCCAGTCACTTGTGACTCATAGCGACCCTAA
>NW_006399892.1:7541773-7542799 GCF_000299155.1 Elephantulus edwardii | reverse complement strand
TGTCATCTGCATAATACTGGTTGTCTTAATAATTGTGGAATATGTTGGGGAAGTAATATATTGAAATGTAAGTTTGAGAACCCTCAAGATACATTTCTTCACTCAGGAGAACTGCTGAGCCTTTCCAAAAGACAGGACTCTCTTGCCCTTCACTTCACAAACTAGCCTCTGCCTGAATGAATAAAAGTTAAAAAGTCCTTTTAGTCTGCTCTTTTGAGTGTATAAGGGACACTAGTGGTCTGTTTCCTAAGAAATTATGTTATGAACAAAAAAGAAGAGCAGTTCAAATATAAGAGCTTCTCCTTAGAAGAAAGTTGGGCAATCTCCTCTTGGGCTATTTACATCCTGTGAAAATACACTGGAGAGTCAACTATGAGTAAGTTTGTGTTATATGCATAATGACAACTCCACCCTACTAGTAGACAGGGTTTGGATTTTAGATCCATGTAGGGCTTTTGATTTCTCACACATTTCTGGTTTCCTCTACTCTTAGGAAAGGATTCAACTTCTTTGTAGGTACCTTAAAGTCCTGCCTCATGTCATCCTGATTTCTACCACTTTTTCTGGCACCAATATTATTGATATGATTTTATCTTATATCATTTCTCTTGCTTGAGTTGTTCCATAATCTCTCTGGATTACAGTTTTCTGTCTGATTTGTGCCTAAATCTAAGCTCTGAAGAACAAGCTGCATTCTCAGCCCCTTCTGTCTTTTTTTTTTAGTGGTTTTCTTACAATGTTCATATACATTGTGTTCCACACTATTCTTCATTCAAATTGTGTTTTATACAATCATTCTCATGCCTTGTTATTGTTGTTGCTGTTAAGTGTCCTAGAGTCGAAGGCAACTCATACTGACTCATATGCCTCTGAAGCCTGGAAGAAAGGCAGGTCTGGATCACTGGGGCATTTGTGGCTACTTGTTTGCCCCAAGTGGGTGGCCGCAGAGCATACTTGGTCTCATACATTATGTTTTTCAAAATGAATCACTTGATGATAGTCAATCTTCATTTCCCACCACCACTA
>NW_006399892.1:7532348-7541673 GCF_000299155.1 Elephantulus edwardii | reverse complement strand
CCTCTTCCTGAGATGATCCTGAAATTCAGGTGGGATGAACTTAAAGTCATATTTCGGCTCCTGTGGATTCTGTTTAATTTTCCTCTGCTTTAGCTTGAACTCGCATATTTGTAGTTGGTGGTCTGTTCCACAATTAGCTCATAGCCTAGTTTTCACAGATGATATTGAGCTTCTCCAGTGGTTTTTTCCGCAGATGTAATCGATCTGATTCCTATGCCTACCATTAGGTGAAATCCATGTGTATAATTAAAAAGATAAATTCCAACCACAAAAACTTAAGGTGAAAAATTGGAGAAGTTTTGCCAGTATTTTCAGTCTGTCATTGAATATACAAACATATGCATGTTGTTGGTTTTAGGTGTTAATCGCTCAAGTACAACTCATTGCAACCCCATGAGCAACCACTCTGAACACTGTGCTGTCCTGAGCCATCCTCACAATCTCTGACACATTCAAACCTTTTTCTACAGTCATCGTGGTAACCCTCCTAGTCAAGAGTCACCCTCTCTTTTTCTGGCTCTCCGCATGCTCAGGCATGAGGTTCCTCTCCAAGGAATAACCTCTCTTAGCACTATCCCCAAAGGAGGGCGTAATTCACAGTATTGTACTTCAGGATAGATCTGGAATGTTTGACTAAAGTTAAATAGGATTCGTTGTTATTTGTTAAGTGCAAATGACATATAGTTACCCTATGAACAATAGATTTTAACCTTATCCTATCCTGTGCCATCTTCATCATTTCTGTCCTACTTGAGCTCATTGCTGTAGTCACTTTATCAATCTATCTGCATGAGGACTTCCTCATTTTCATAGACCATCCAACTTTGCAGCGTGATAGCCCTCTCCAATGAATAGCCTTTACTAACAACATGCCTGAAAGTATATGAGATGAAGCTTTGTCATCTTTGCCTCCAACGAAAAGCTGGCACTTTCTCCAGACATTTCTTTTTGTTCTTTTAGTAGCCAATAAGATATTCATACTCTTCTCCAACACCACATCTCAAAGGTATCAATTCTTCTTCAATTATTCCTATTCATTTTCCACCTCTCAGATGTATAGCAAATGATTGAAAGGGTGATGGCCTGAATCAGGTGCATTTGCATAGAATAGATATTGGCATGTTTTTTATAATGAATGCAACAACATACCTCTTCAATTTATCATTCATAAATTAGAAAACAAATTTGATTTGATTGTCTGATAGAAAATTATAAATATCAATCCATCTCAACTACTAACATCTACTATGGAGATCCTTATGCATTTGGATTCCTTTTTGGTAACTTACAATCTTCTTATATTCATATTTTGTACAGTGCCTGTCTTTCTGACTTTCTAATTCTCTGTGGGGACTTCTTTCTCATGTGTGAACATCATGGGTAGACTAAGGAGTTTCTGTCAATGAAATTATTCCTCTGGTTATGGTGCTATAATATTATGATGGCTATGAAGTTGCTATTCAAAGATCAAACACATGTTTTCATTTTCATTCAAGTCCATACTAAGGACTTGTGAGATAAATTGGTCCATTCTCAGTGGAACAGGACAAACATTACAAAGTTAAGTGAGAGTGGTAAAGGGAGGAAAACTGTATGTGAATTAAAACAATTACTTTGTAAACTTTCACTAAAATCTTAAAAAAATTTAAAGAAAAAATTATGATTAAAAAACTCTGGAATTTGTAAATTATACACTTCAGAATAATCAAACTTTCCTTGTGAAATTTTATTTTTTCACTCCTAAAACAAAACATTACCTAAATGACAAAATCAATATTGAATAAATAATAAAAGTGCCAAAAAAATAAATGAGATTTTCTCTCAGGTCAGTTAAGAAGTTGCTAGAAGTAACCAGTGCTGCCTATGACGTAGGACCAGATGCTAAGAGAGTTCTACACCTAGAGGGAGTTCTGCAAGTGTGCTTTTTATGACTCTTGATCAAGTTTGATAAACAAAGTTCATGATTTTCTTGTTGGGGAACCAGATGTTAAAAATATGTCCTATGTTCCCAAGATATGTCTTGGAAACATCAATGCTAGAAAGATACTCTTTCTCACTGCAAATACCAACCCAGCAAAGTATCCTTAGAGAATCTGAGAGTGCCTGTTTCATAGAATATCACTGACTCACACACTTGTTGGATGATTCCTACATCTCATTGTATCTCTGGTGGCTTAGCAGTAAGGAGTTGTGCTGCCAGCCGAAAGGTATGCAGTTCAAATTCACCAGCTGCTCTGTTGAAGAAAGATAAGCAGTCTCCTCCTGTTTTATTTACAGAATCTGAAAACTCATTAAGAGTCAGTTAAGAACTTAACTGATGAAAAAATCATGAGTGCTTTAGAAAGAAGACAAGAATATAAGAAAAAAAAGATTTGTAGTCATGCAAGAGGAAATATTTTCAAAGGATGGAGCCAAACAACATGCAGCTGCTTCAGAGAGTATCTCAAAACTTGCTGGTTTGGTCAGTGACTCTGTGTTAGAATTACAAACATATGGTCGACAGCTTAGTTGGTGCTACTCAAAGTATGTAGAAGCCTTAGAACACGAGAGAATACTTCTTAAAATTCAGGAAGATATGGAAAAGAGGTTGTTTACAGGCTCGCCCTCACTTACAAATTTTAGATCAAACACTTCAAATCTGTCTCTGAGAAAACCTGTGTCTTCTCCCACCATTTACAGATTTCTTTAAAACAACTGACATGAGAAGCCCAAGTGATTTGTTCTGCCTTGGAACAGGCTCACCATCTAAGTAAATAAAAAAAATTGACTTGTTAAAAAAAAACAACAAGAGTCAGTTATGAGTTGCTTCTGACGTAACAGTGTTGTTATGTGCTGTTGAGTCATCTGCGACTCATAGCGACCCTTTGTACAACAGCCCTTAACCCTGATCTATCCTGTGCCAAGTATCTCTGATACTTCTATTTCCATTACCCCAGTCACTGAATCAATCCATTTCATCCTGGGTCTTTCTCTCCTGTGATGTCCCTCCAACATCCCAAGCATGATGTCCCTCTCCAAGGACTGATCCCAGCTCACAACAAATGCAAAGTATGTTAGATGAATCTTCAGAAGCAAACTAAAGCTGCTAACAATCTCAATCTCTTCACCATGTGTCAGCCCAGTGGTGAGAATCTTTGCTTTCTTGATATTGAGCCTCAATCCATATTGAAGGCTGCAGTCCTTGACCTTCTGCAGCAAGCACTTCAGATCCTCCTGTTTCGGCAAGCAGGGTTGTGTCATCTGCATAACTCAGAGAGTTGATGAGTATACCTCCAATCCAGACACCACATTTCTACTGATAGAGCTCAGCATCCAGGAATCTATGCCTTCAAAATAGAACAACAACAAAAGAAACCCTTTTATAGACTTTTATATTTTTATGCTTTTCATTTAAAAAAGGATCTAATCCATTGTTACCGTGTTTAATTTTGTGAGTCAAACTCAGTTTAAAAGAATGAAAATGGAAATTGTTTCCTATTTATATTTCCTTTATTCTGTGACCAGATTGGAGAGATGATCACTTTTAAAATGTTAACATCTAGAATATTAATGATTAGTATGTTAATGATTAACATTTTAGGGGGAAGACTTGATTCTTGTTCTTCTTCATCTAGGGAAAAGAAGACAAGCAAGTCTTTTCACTGGAATATGTGAAAGACACTATGTCCTCAGTGGAGAAATCCTCTTACACTAATATATTTGCACTCAGTTCAAGATGATAATTCATCTTTACACTGGACATTCTCATGGACTTTGAGCTTTAACATCAGGTTGCTACATAACAGAGGTTCTAACGTCACTAACGTGCAAATAAGCAAGTCTTTCAAATGTTTTCTATACTTTTTACTGTATACATGTAGTTCCAAGAAAATATGAGAGCTACACCAGAAAGTTTAATTTCTCATTTCTCTTTACCAACAAGCTGAAATGGCAAATTTTTGCCTTTCCTTATAGGCTTGGCTGGAGTTGGGTGATGACGCTCCTATATCCCTGACTTTTACTGATCTTACTCACGGTCTTCTGCTCTGTTTTCTTTTCTATGCATTTACAAAGTGACCTTTGATATTCCTACTCTTAAATAATCCTTAAGTACCAATCCTCCCACAGCAATGTAGAAATTGCTAGTTTGGGGTTGTTCTTTCTTTTTCCTTTTTTTGTTTGAAATCCCATGATTTTGCTATTTAGAAAACTACACTAAGCTGAATTGCACGGAGGTTGAGAAGTGCCCGTATGAGACACTACTGTCATTTTTGTGGCGTTTTCTGCATGCCTGATTGTCTATAGCCATTTGAGTTACCCACACTGAAAACTTAAAATGCAAATGAGTGGGGAGTCTGGAGTGAGCCAATGAATATTCACAAGAAGTGGTCAAAGTGAATTCATTAGTAAAGAAAAAGGCAAAAAGATATGGGTCCTACCTGGTGGGAAAGGAAAGCAATAGAGCTGAAGGTGACCCAGTTCTGATGATTTCAAAGAATATCTTCTTTAAATCTACATTTCTTCTCTTGTTACTATTGCTGAGTGCTGCCGAGTTGGGAGCAACTCTAGGTTGATCTTCCAGTGTATTTTAAGAGACAGTAAATCACATAGGTGTGGATTGCTCACCTTTTTCTCTCAGAACAGCTTACATATTCGAACCGCATGCCATTGGATTGACACTGAAATTCCATATTATACCACTAAACATTCAACAAATTGTGGAAATCATCAAAAGATATCACGTATATGAAAAATATTGCTAAAATAAATTTTTAAAATGGCTAGAACACCACATAGGTAGGGAATGAGCAGAAGCTAAAGCAGGATTCAAAAGAGACCCTGGCACCAGAGATATCACTGCTGATTTCAGATGGATCTTGCTAAAAGTAAAGAATAACAGAAGACTCTCTATTTGTGCTTGAATGACTGTGTAAAGGCATTTGAGTGTGTGGATCATAACAAGTTATAGCTAACATTGACAAGAAAGGGAGTCCTGGAGCAAGATCCATCTGAAGTTGTGCTCAGATGAAATTTACACCTAGACCAAGAGGCACTTGTGCCAGCAGAGCAAGGGAACACTATGCGATTTCAAGTTAAGAAAGGGATGTACTAAAATTGTATCTTCTCTCCAAAATTAGTCAGTCTGTATGATAAGTAAATTATTCAAGAAACAGATCTCAGTGAAGAGGAAGTGGCATCAGGACCTGAGAAAGACTCATCAATAACCTTCATTTTGCAGATGACACAACCTTGCTTGTTTAAAGTTAGGAGAACTTGAGACACATGTTGCAAAAGATCAAGGAATACAATCTTCAATATTGCATCTTAATGTTAAGATAAAAAAAGATTCTTACATAGGCAGATAGATGGAGAAAAGATTGGAACTGTCAACCACTTCCTCTTACTTGGATCCAGCACTAACTTACTTGGTACCTGCAATAAGGAAATCAGGAGACATATTGCACTGAGAAAATCAACAGTAAGAGATTTTTCCATGTTACTGAAAAATATTAACGTCAGTTTGAGAACTAAGGTATGTCTGACTCTGGCCATGGTCTTTCCAATTACTTGCTATGTATCTAAGAGTTGCATTTTTTTAATTTCTAATTTTGTGTTATGCATCATAGGAGCTGAACAGTGAATAAGGATGGCAGATGAAAAATTCACACCTTTGAGCTTTGGTGTTGGAGGAGAGTACTGAACATCCGGTGCTTTGCCAAAAGACAAATAAGTCTTGGAAAAAGTACACCCAGAGGGCTCCCTGAAGGCAAAGATGATGAAGTTTCATCTCAAATAAATCAGGTATATTGCTAGAAGAGGCTATTCCTTGGAGAGGGACATCATACTTGGAAAGATGGAGAGTCAACAAAAGAGAGTAAGACCCTCAACCAAATGGATTGACATGGTTACTACTGCATTGATCTCTATTGTATCATAAAGTGTGAGGATGACCCAGGATAGGACAGGTGTTCATTCAAAAGATAAACTGATTTAGGGAGGTCTACTGTCAGGAACCTTTCCAGAGTGCTGAGGTCCAAAGATATCAGTGTAGAGACTAAGGTGTGCCTGATCCACACATGATCTTCACAATTACTAGCTATGCATTAGAGAGAGATCTCAACAATGAATAAGGATGACAGAAAAAGAATTGATACCTTTGACCTGGACTACATGAAGAAAGTGGCTTCAGGACTGGAAAGACAACCATCAACAAACTGCATTTTGCAAATAACACAACTTGCTTGCAGAAACTGTGGAGAACATCAAGCACTTTTGCAAAAGATTATGACTACAGTCTTCAGCATGAATTACATTTCAACATAGATAACAAAAATCATTACCACTAGATTAACAAGTATATGATGATATTATTTAGGTTCTGATGTTACTACTATATATTGCTGACTCATAGCTGATCACCCAGTGGGTTTTTAGAGGCAGGAAATAGAGCAAGGAGAGATGAAGAGACTATCTTTCATCGGCAGAGCCGAATTACAAGTGCATGCCTTGGTTGGCAGCATAATTCCTTTCCACTCTGCGACCAGAGTTCCCTTTCATTTTACATGGATGAATAATCAATACTCATGGTAGCAAGCAGTCAAAAGATCAAAATATATGTTGCATTAATAAAATCTACTTTAAAGGACCTCTATATAGTGTTAAAGAACAATGATATCAGACTAAAGACTAAGGTTCACCTGATTCAAGGCATTGCTTTTTGCACTTGCTTCTCAGCATTTGAAAGTTAGATAATAAATAAGGATGACAGAAGAACGATCAATATCTTAAAATTATAATTTTGAAGAAGAGTACTTAGTAACTCATGAATTGTCCAGAGAACACAACGGTCTATATTCAAAGAAGTGCGATTTGAGTGCTTGTTTAGAGACAAGGATAAAGAACAAACAAGTCTGTCTTCAAAGAAATGCAAATGAGGTGCCCATTTAGAGAAAAATATGATGAAACTTCACCTCATATACTTTGAGCATATTGTCAGGAGGTATTAATCCTTGGAAAAGTACAACTTGCTGTGATAGGTGGAGGGTCAGTTAGAGAGAAGACCCTAAATGTGATGGATTGGGCCAGCAATGGTAATATTGAGCACAACTGTATAAAAAACATGTGAATGACTCAGAATAGGGTCAGATTCCAATCTGCAGTCCATAATGTTAGTATGAGTCATAGTGGACTTGTTGGTACCAAACAATAACTCAACAAAAACAACAATGACTATGAAGATATATACTAGAATATAGAAGTATTTAACTGCAATCTGAGTTCACTGGTTGACACTGAATGATCATCAGCTTCTCCTTGTGCTTGTTAATATATTTATTCCTTTTGAATATATAAATCCTCGAGGTAGACACTTTTTATCACAATGATTTTCTCAGGGCACAGTAGGTATTATACAATCATGAATATTAATGTTTTAGTCTCATTCAAGTCAACTCATTACTGTGAAATCAGAACCAACTCATAGCTGATTCAGCAGTGTGTTTTCTGAGGTTATAAATTGCAGAGGAGATGATTGTCCCTCTTTCTGTAGTAGAGCCTCCAGTGGATTTGAACTGGTAAGGCATCACATTTTGGGTTTGCAGAGCAATCCCCTACAGATTACAGTCCCTTATATGTGGCAGATAAAACACCAAAAATAGAAAAACAAAACAAAACAAAAACCCCACTTATTTATATTCCTTTCAAACTAAAGAAATTCTGTCTTTGAATCAGAACCAACTCAGAATGAAGAGTGGATTTTCTGAGATTATAAGTTACACTGTCAGAGATTTCCTATCTTTTTCCCAGTAAACTAGTGATAGATTCAAAATGCTAGATAAATATGAGCTTTGGGCTAGGAGCACAACAAATTAGTGACTGTGCCACTGGAGTTAATATTGCATATTAGGCCAAGTTAAGTATCTGGTTTAATTTTGCCTAAAAATCTGTAGTCCATTTATCTCAATCAAGATATTTTTATTTAAATATCAATAATATCACACACAAGCAAAATCTTGCTGAAGATCATCCAAGAATGACTGGAACAGTACATTGACAAAGAACTTCCAGAAAGACAAGCTGAGTTTAGAAGTTGTGGTCCTAGAGACATTATGTCCAATATCAGATGGATCTTGGCAGAAAGCAAAGAGTACCAGAGGAATGTCTCTTTGTATTTTATTGACTATGCAAAGTCATTTGACTGTGTGGATCACAATGGATTGTGGCTACCCTTGAGGATAATGGGAATCCCAGGACCCTTGATAGCGCTCATGTGAAACCTATACTCAATCCAGGAAGCAATAATCAGAACAGAGGAAGGAAATGCTGGATGGTTCAAAATCAAGAAAGGAGTGTGTCAGAGATGCATCCTCTACCCATATGTTTTCAATCTACATGTAGAACAGATCATTCAGGAAACAGGGCTTTGTAAAAAGGAATGTGGGATCAAGACTGAAGGAAGACTCCTCAACAACCTATGACATTGAGATGACACAACCTTGCTTGCTCACACTGAAGAGGACCTGTAGTGTTTTGAAGTGCTTGTTGCAGAAGGTCAAATACTATAGTCTTTGACATGGATTGAAGCTCAACATCAAGAAGACAAAAACCCTCACTACTGGACCATTTGCAGAACCGTGATAAATGGAGAAAAGATTGAAGCTGTTAACAGTTACAGCTTGCTTGACTCCACAATTAACACTCTTAACACCAGCAGTCAGGAAATCAAAAGATGAATTGTAATGGGAAAATCTATGTCAGGGACCTCTCCAGAGTGCTGAAAAGCAACAATGCCAGTCTAGAGACTAAAATGTGCTTAATCCAGGCCACGGTCTTCACAATTACTTGTCAGGCTTCAGAGATCTGGACAACAACTAAGGCTGAAAGAAGAAGAATCCAAAAGTATGAAAGAATTTTTCTTTTCCTTTTCCAAGAGGGTAATATACTAGGGGGGAGGGTTGGAGGGTAGAAAGGTGCAACAATAAATGAATGAAACCCAAAGTCTCTGTAAATTTTCACTGAAATTAATATTGTTGTTTTTGTTGTTATGTGCCGTGAAGTCACTTGTGACTCATAGCGACCCTATGTACAAACTCTGCTCTGTCTTGTGCCAATCTCACAGTCTCTGACACACCCATCCCAGTTATCCCAATCAATCCACGTCATGGTGGGCCTTCCCCTTGTGTGCTGTCCCTCCACCCTACCAAGCATGATGTCCTTCTCCAAGGACCTGTCCCTCCTTGTAACATTTCCAGACGGAGCCTCAGAATCCTTGCCTCAAAGGAACAGCCCAGTTTGACCCTCTCCAGGATGAATCTGTTTGTTTTCCTAGCAGTCCATGGTACCCTCA
>NW_006399892.1:7530910-7532248 GCF_000299155.1 Elephantulus edwardii | reverse complement strand
AATTCTCCTTCTATACTTCCTAGGCATTTTCCAACTCTCTGATGCATAACAAGTGATTGCAAAGACCATCTCCAGAGACACACCAGTGCTCTTTAGTACTTTAAAGAGATTGCTAACAGAAGACTTTCCCATCGCAATACATTTTTTGACTTCCTGGCTGCTGGTGCCAAGAGTGCTGACTGTGGAGCCGAGCAGACTGAAGCTGTGAACAATCTCAATCTCTTCGCCATTCGTCCTGATGCTGCCAATTGGTCCAGTGGTGAGAATCTTTGTCTTTTTGAAATTGAGCCTCAGTCCATACTGAAGGCTGCAGTCCTTGACCCTCTGCAGCAAGTGTCCTCCTCAGTTTCAGCAAGTAGGCTTATATCATCTGGGTAAGGCAGATTGTTAATAGATCTTCCACCAATCCTGATGCTACACTTCTCCTCATAGAGCCCATCCTCTCAGATAATCTGCTCTGCCTACAGGTTGAAAAGGTATGGAGATAGGACACATCCCTGGCGTAAACCCTTCCCAATTTTGAACCATGCAGTGTTACCCTGCTCTGTTCTGACAATTGCCCCTTGGTCCAAGTATAGGTTTCGCATTAGCACGATTAAATGTTCTGGGATTCCCATTCTTAGAGTCAGCCACAGTTTGTTATGATTCACACAGTCAAACGCCTTTTCATAATCAATGAAACACAGACATTCTTCTGGTATTCCCTGCTTTCAGGTAAGATCCATCTAACATCAGCTACAATATCCCTAGTACCGTGACCCCTTCTACACCCAGCCTGGATTTCTGGCAGTTCTCTGCTGATGTGTTGTTCCAGTCATTTTTGGATAATCTTCAGTAGAATTTTGCTTGCATGTGAAATCAATGAGATTGTCCTATAGTTTCCACAATCTGTTGGGTCACCCTTCTTTGGAATAGGAACAAATACAGATCTCTTCCAGTCAGTTGGCCAAGTAGCTGTTCTCCAGATTTCTTGGCACAACTCGGTGAGCACATCCAGGGCAGCATTTGTTAGCTGAAATACATCAATTGGTATACCATCTATTCCTTGGGCCTTATTTTTTGCTGTTTCCTCCAAAGCAGCTTGAACTTCTTCCTTCATCACCATAGGCTCTTGCTCAAATGTTATTTCAATAAATTCTTCTGTCTCTGCCAATTCCTTTCAATACAATGACTCAGTATATTCCTTCCATCTTATTTTAATACTTCCTGGATCATTTAATATTCTGTTGAAAGCATCCTTGATTATAGGAACTCGAGGTTTGAATTTGGTCTTCAATTCCTTGAACTTGATAAATGCTGAACAAATTTGGCCCTTTTGATTATCCAACTCTAGCTCCT
>NW_006399892.1:7518538-7526507 GCF_000299155.1 Elephantulus edwardii | reverse complement strand
GCCTTTGCATAATCAATGAAACACAAATAGACATTCCTCTGGTATTCCCTGTTCTCAGCTAGGATCCATCTACCATTAGCTAAAATATTCCTAGTACCATGACCCCTTCTAAACCCAGCCTGGACTTCTGGCAGTTCTCTGCTGATGTGTTGTTCCCATCGTTTTTGGATAATCTTCAGTAGAATCTTGCTTGCATGTAAAATTAATGATATTTTTCTGTAGTTTCTGCACTCTGTTGGGTCACCCTTCTTTGGGATGGGAACAGACATAGATCTCTTCCAGTCAGTTGACCAGGTGGTTGTTCTCCAGATTTCTTGGCACAACCTGGTGAGCATGTCCAGGGCAACATCTATTAGCAGAAATATGCCAATTTAAAAAAGAAAAAGAGGAATCCTTGTCTTCTTGTCTTCGAGTAGTGGTGCTGGAAAAGTCTTGAACATACTATAAACTTCCAAGAAAACAAATAGGTCTGGCTTAAAGAGGGTAAAACCAAGTCTTTCCTTGGTAGCTAGGATTTTGAAGCTCCATCTCACATACTTTGGACATGTGGCCAGGAGAGGCTTGTCCTTGGAGAAGGACATCATGCTCAGAACGGTGGAGGGAGAGCACAGGAGAGGGAGACCCCAGAAGAGATGCATTGATACAGAAACTGGGGCAATGGGCGTTAGTGAGACCTTCTCAGGATAGGGCAGGGTTCAGAGCTGCTGTACATAGGATTGCTATTGGTCTTAGGCAACTCGAAGGCACATAACAACAACAACATATTATAATGTTTGGTTTTGGTTTTGGTGGTTATTGTTGGATTTTTTTGTGTGTGTGCGTACATTTTTAAGCCTCTTGTTTATAGTCAACAAGACTTTGAGGCGGGCTTTTGTATTTAAAAGTCTTTTGTTATATTTTGGAGGAACATTTTTCTAAGTGATAGAGCACTCTTCTGTCAATTTGTTGTACTGAGGTAACCTGGAGTTGCTGTGATGTCATAATGGCTACCCATGGTGGACAGTTTTTGGTGAAGCTCCCAGTTTAAGACAGGTTTAGAAGTAGGAGTGGAATTCACTTCCTAAACAGCATGGCTCTGGAAACTCCACGAAATTTGAGAAATGAAGAAAGTTATAGAAAAGCTTCAAGTCTTTTGTTCATAGGGTTGCTATGAGTCATGTTCGACTCAATGGCAATCAATAACAACAAAAACTTTGGTACCATGCCCTGAGAGTCTATATGAGATGTTGTTGTTGTTGTTATGTGCCGTCGAGTCGCCTGCGACTCATAGCGACCCTATGTACAACAGCCCTAAACTCCGCTCTGTCCTGTGCCAATCGCACTGTCTCTGACACTCCCATCCCAATTATCCCAGTCACTGAATCAATCCACCTCATAGAGGGCCTTCCTCTCCTGCGCTGTCCCTCCAACGTCCCAAGCATGATGTCCCTCTCTAAGGACCAGTCTCTCCTCACAACATGTCCAAAGTATGTTAGACGGAGCCTCAGAATCTTTGCCTCCAAGGAACCACCCGGTTTAACCCTTTCCAGGACAAATCTGTTTGTTTTCCTAGCAGTCCATGGTATTCTTAGTACTCTTCTCCAGCACCACAGCTCAAAGGCATCAATTGTCCTTCTATCCTCCTTAGTCATTGTCCAACTCTCTGATGCATAACAAGTGATAACAAAGACCATGGCCTGTAACAGATGCACCTTAGTCTCCAGAGAGACACCATTGCTCTTCAGTACTTTGGAGAGGTCCCTAACAGCAGACTTTCCCATGGCAATGCGCCTTTTAATTTCCTGGCTGCTGGTGCGAAGACTGTTGACTGTGGAGCCAAGCAAACTGAAGCTGTGTACAATCTCAATCTCTTCACCATCCATCCTGATGCTGCCAATTGGTCCAGTGGTGAGAATCTTTGTCTTCTTGACATTGATCCTCAATCCATATTGTAGGCTGCAGTCCTTGACACTCTGCAGCAGGCGCTTTAGGTCCTCTTCAGTTTCAGCAAGCAGGGTTGTGTCATTCACATAACGAAGCTTTATTAATTTATATTGATGCTATTGTTGATAAAGTACTAAAAAATAGTTTTGTTTTATTTTAGGACACAATATTCTCCAAGTATATTGGTATGACTAAGGCCTTGAGTGTTGCAAAAAATCAACAAGCTTGCCTTCTAATTGATAACATTGTATATTCAATTCCACATAGGAAAGAACCTGGTGATTTACTACTTAAAAACCAACCATTTAATTTCCTGTGGATCACAGTTCTCCTCTGACACACAGTGCCAACTGTTTTCCAAAATCTCTCAGAAAACGATATAATTTATGGTCATTAAAAAAGATAAGACACTATTCTTTTTTACAAGATTCCAACCTGGAGGGAGGAAGGTGTATAAAATCCAACTCTTCGCTAGTTCACTCAGTGCTAAAGTGTTGGACCCTATTGATAACTGATTCTCCAGAGGGTTTTTCGAAGGCTCTAAATTGCATCAGAGATTTCCTATCTTTCTCCCATGTAGCTACTCGTGGATTAAACCACCAGAAATGTCAGGGTTTGGGTTTAACAGCAAGATTCCCCAAGGAATATGCCACCAGAGATTTGTAGAGGAAAAGTAACTGTGCAGAAAACAATGGTGCTGTAATGGGTGCATATCCTCAGAAAGATTTCTGTAAACTATTTACAAATTAATTATGATAATTTATATATGATCATTTACCTGGAAATTAAGCAAAGAAGCTGTAGAATAATGGGTTATATAGATGATATATGGTACAGACATAATTTCTTTATTTATTATCCGTGTGAAACTTGCACTGTATTTTCAGTCAGACGTGTATATTTTTAATTGCCTGTATTTCACACATTTGAAGTAGTAAACTAGACCTCAATGAGTATAATTTGACGAGCTTCGAACAACATCCTAAAATCTACAGTCAAATAGCATTTTGTTCCTGTCCTCCCAAGGCCCTGGGCTACACAATAAATTTCCTTAATATCACAGTTGTTGGAAGATAAGGGAAAAATAACATGTAAGTTGAAAATAGAATTTTAAAAGCTGTTTTTAATGTACCAAGGAAACGTATTCTGGAAATGAATTCTTTATCTTTGAGATTCAGTCTGCCTGGGGTACATTCTTGAGGTGAGAGGAAGACAAGGTAAAGGTAGACATAAATGGAAAAGTATTCAAAAGTTTACATTTTAAGCCTCCAATTTCATATTTTAGGGTGTCGTAGATATTTTTGTGAGCTCTCTCTGTGTGAGCTGAATACATCAGCCTGAGTGTCTGCAGAATGAAGCAAACAGCTCAGCAGTGCACTCAGCAGGGTTCATTCATTTCTGCATCATTCACAGTTTGGTAATAAAATTCCAAAAGTGTCATCAAACTTTGACATTCATATTAAAAAGGGAATGTTTTAATTATTTTTAATTTCCAACGCAGAATTTCTTGAAATAATGGATTTATCAGCATGTAGGCACGTTCCTATAACGAGCAAGCCACTTACTTTGAACGATCTATTTCATATGATGCACTGAAATTGGAAACTAGCCAAGTACACAGGCAAAATGTCTTTAAGAAATAAGCTAAATGAAAAGATATAAAAAGTAATTTCTTCTTTTCATAAGTCTCTACTGAAAAATTTCTAGAATACTCTGTGTGTGTGTGTGAGTGTGCATGAATGTTTAGTAATAAATGCCACCACGTATTTTGATTACAGGTGTTAGTCTCAAAAGGCTGTGAATAGATCCCTGCAATTTCCAACTAATACTTTATTAATATCTTCAGAAAATCCTTTATTCCCTTGATTTTCCTAAAAAGATTTTTATAAAAACACTATGATGGCGTTAAGGATTACCTTCCAATTCAGTTGCATGTATGCACTAATGATAGGGTATTTGATTAAGTCTTTTATTCTAATTTGCCTTGCCATATAGAACAGGTTCTACAGAATCTCAGTGATGAAATTAATTGTACAAACTAAGATTCATAAGGAAATATAAGTAATCTCTTTGTGTACCGCATACATAGGACATCCTATTAATTATCCAATTCTCTGTTTAAAAATATTGACCCTAAATCTTTGTAATTAAAACCAGCAAACAATATTTCACAGTTTTTTTCAGCCGTTGATTTAAAAAAAAATGCTAATCTGGTTAATAGCAGTCAGTCTTTATGAGAGTGGAGTGAAGCTGTGTCATCAATGTTTGTTTTGGAAAATAAAGCCCTTCTAACTTCAGCCAACATTGGGAGAGAAGGGCTTCAGTTTCTACCTGATTTTTTTCCCCCACGGGACCTTAGTTTTTGAATACTTGGACTTCTCTTTGATTATCATCATAGTACAGTAGCATAAATAAGAGAGAAGTGAAATGAAGACAAAAGTCTGCATTTTATGTGCAATTAATATTAGCTCATGTGAAAAAGAATGCTATGCCTCAACTTTGCCATATTTGGTTAGTGACACAGACTCTATATATATATATATATATATATATATATATATATATACACTACAAAAGAATGTATGCTAAAAAATGTGTGAATGTGTGTAATTCAGGAACATCAGAGGGATTGTTTTTCATATGTAATATATTTTATATATATTGTTCCTGAAATTTTTCCATGTGTATTTCCTGTCTTCGTTTGAAGCTTTCTGGGCCATTCAAAATATTGCCAATGTTATTGTTGTGGTGGTTAATTGATTCCCATCGAGTAGAGCACGACTCACAGCAACCCTTAGAAGAAAAGGCCTGAATCCTTTCTAGAACTATAGTCATTTCTCAACGTTTCTAGAGTTTCCGAAGGAATGTTGTTTCCATTGCATCTTTCAATATTGGGAATTGAGGCTTTGTTTTACAATTCTCTCACTTTGAGAAATGTAAAGCAAGTTCTTGTATTTTCATTTTCCAATTCCAGTTCTTTGCTTTCCTAGCAGCCTTTTGACATTTTTTATTCAGATCTTTTACTTCTGCATGTCTTCCCTCTGCTTGGCATCTTGACCTTGTAATGCAATCTTTAGAGTCTCTTCTGACATCCATTTAGATTTTTGTCTTTCTTCTTTGTCTTTGGAGTGACCTTTTCTGTTTTCTTCATGGATGATATCCTTGATATCATTTCACAATATATCGGGTCTTTGATTATTGGTGTTCAAAGCCTCAAACTTTTAAAATAATGTTGAAATTCAGGTAGAATTGATTCAAGACCATATCTTGATTCTTATGAACTTATTTTTCTTCTGCCTCAATTCATATTTGTATATGAGTAATTGATGATCCACCACTGGTCTAGTTTTAACTGTCAATATTGAGCTTCTCCAACGATTTCTTCCACATATGTAGTCAATCTGATTCTTATGCAGCACATTAGGTGAAGTTCATGTTTAGTCATTCGTGTAATTTTTAAAATGGTATTTGCAATGAATAAATAATTTAAGATAAAATTTACTTATTCTATTTTCAGCATCATTTTTATCACCAAGCCCATATTTTCCAACTACTATTCCTTCTTCATTGATCCCAACTTCTGTATTTCAATCACCAGTTATCATTAGCGTATCTTAATTATATTTTTGGTCAATTTTGGACTGCAGGACTTGATAAAAATTTTCAGTCTTTTCCTATTTGATCCTAGATGTAGTTGTGTATCTATTTGAACAACAGTCTTATTAACATGTCTTCCTTGTATATGTATGGATAATATCCTATCACTCACGACATTGCTTTTCAAGGTAGAACTTGAAATTGACTTTTTTTTACTATAAATGCATCATCACTCTTTTGTTTTTCATTCCCAACATAGTATACCATATCTGATTCAAAGTGGCCCCAAACTAAATCATCTCATCTCATAAATGCCTAGTATGTCAATGTTCATGCATTTCATTTCATTTTTTTTACTATTTCTAGTTTTTCAACATTCAAGCAATACACATTCCATGTTACAATTAGTAAACAATGTTTGTAATTATTTTTTTCTCATTTCAACTGTCTTCCTATCTAGACTCTACCATAACACTACTATAACTATTCATGTTCCTCTATTGTCCATAGGATTTTCAGAGGCCTGTATTTAAGAAGTGGATGGTCTATCCTGATTCCAGGTCTGTCTTAATCTGTGAGCTCTACTAAAGCCTGTCCATCATGAGTGCCTTTATGGCATTTGACACAGCAGTAGCACAGCTTTCAGTATCACAGCAACCCCCAAGTTATCCAGTACAGTAAACTTACAGACAAATGTTGTATGAATTAGAACAATGTTCTCCCAAAATACAATAAATTTCCAATTTAGTTGTGTTCTTTCATTACAATATGAGCAGGAGCCAATGGTAATACTGGTGGAACATGAAGATGCATCAAAAACACTAGTCAAAAAATAATGCCCTAGGAATTGACGGGATACAAGTTGACTAAATTTACAGATGCAACCCTGGATATTCTCACCAGTCTATGTCAGGGAATCTGGAGGACAGCTGTCTGGTCAAGGTATTAGAAAAGATTCAATTTTGTTCCCATTCCCAAGAAAGGTGATCCAATAATTAATGCCTTCTAACTGTGGTGCTGTAGAAGATAATTGAATATACCACGGACTGTCAGAAAAACAAGCAGGTTCATCCTAGAAAGGGTGAAACAAGGCTGCTCCTTGGAGGCAAGAATTCTGAGGCTTCATCTGACATGCATTGATTCAGTGACTGGGGTAATGAGGGCAGGTGTGTAAGATAGTAAAGTAGGCACAGGATAGAACAGGTGTCAGGGCTACTGTACATAGAGTTACTATAAGTCGCAAGAGAATTGATAGAACATTACAAAAAAAACAGCAATAACAGCTAATTTTACTAATGTCCCACGGAAGCAAAATACTGCTGAAGATTCTTAAAAACAGAACAGTACATAGATAAGGAAATTCCAGAAGGTCAAGCAGGACTTAGAGATGTTCGTGGCACCAATGATATCAATTGCTGATTTCAGATAGATTCTGGCTGAAAGTAAAGAATACCAGAAGAGTTTTACTTCCTCTTAATTGATTATGCAAAGAAATTTAACTGTAAATTAGAACAACTTATGGCTAACACTGAGAAGAATGAGGGTCCCAGAGTGTTTAATTCTGCTCACACAAAACGTATACCTAGACTAGTCGGCTGTTGTGTAAACAGATAAAGGAAACACAAAATGGTTTATAATTAAAAAGGCAGAGTATCAGGGTTGTACTTTTTCTGCATACCTGTATTGTTGCTGTTGGTAGGTTCTGTCAAGTTGAACATGACTATTAATCTGAACCCTGTCCTACCCTGTGCCATATTCACACTTTCTGACACACTAGAGAGCCCATTGCATAAGTCCTCATGTCAATCCGTCTGGTCAAGGGTCTTCCTTTGATTCCCTGACCGTCAACCCTTCCAAGCATCATGTCCAGCTCTAAGGAAAAGCCTCTCTTAACAGCATGTTTGAAGTAAATGAGGTGAAAACTCATCATTCTAGCCTCTAAAGAGCCCTCCAGTTGCATCCTCTCCAAGACAGAATGATTTTTTTTCTTTTTGTAGTTCATGGGATATTCAGTACTCTTCTTCAACACCACAACTAAAACAAATCAATTTTTCTGTCATCTTGTCCAGTGCTCAAATGTATAGCAAGTGATCTGAAAAACCACAGCCTGAATCACAGGCATCTCAGTCCCCAAGCTTACATTATTGTTGTTGTTGTTGTTCTGTGCAGTCGAGTCGCTTGCGTCTCATAGCGACCCTATGTACAACAGCCCTAATCTCTGCTCTGCCGTGTGCCAATCGCACCGTCTCTGACACGCTCATCCCGATTATCCTGGTCACTTAATCAATCGATCTCAGAGAGGGCCTTTCCCTCCTGCGCTGTCCCTCCACTCTCCCAAACATGATGTCCTTCTCCAAGGACCAGTCTCTCCTCACGACATGTCCAAAGTATGTTAGATGGAGCCTCAGAATCCTTGCCTCCAAGGAGACACCCGGTTTAACCCTTTCCA
>NW_006399892.1:7517161-7518030 GCF_000299155.1 Elephantulus edwardii | reverse complement strand
ACCAATCTTGACCCCACATTTCTCCTCATAGAGTCCAGCCTCTTGGATGATCTGTTCTGCAATAATTTGTTGAAGTCACCCATACAGCTGATTTTCCCAGGTCAATACATCTCCTCATGTCCTGTCTGCTGTTAGCAAAGGTGTTAAGTGTGGATCCAAGTAAGAAGATGAAGTTGTTTACAGTTTTAAAACTTTTCTCCACCAATCATGATTTTTCCTGTTGACCCACTGGTAAGAATCTTTGTTTTAGTGCTATTGAGATGCAATTCATAACCCTTCTTGTTTTTCCCCCCTTTTCTTAATTTTATACTGGTTTATTTACACAGTGTGTATACATTTTTTTTCGCACGAGAACTTTCCCATTTTCTTCACTTCTGCCTTCCTCCACCCATCAAATTGTGTGATTTGATTATAATTAACACCTTTCCCATCCTCAACTCTCTGCTCCCCCCACCTTGGATCCTCATATTAGTTCTACCATAATTGTCCTATACAATATTTGTCCTTATGGAACTGAAGCTGTCCACTTATCATAATGCTTTTTAGTCCTTCTCAAGTTAAGTGATAACTTACTTTCTTCTCTGTGTTGCAAAGTACTATTCCATCGTGTGATTGTTTAATAATTTCTTAATCCATTCGATTGTGACTGGGCATCTGGGCTGCTTCCATGTTCTAGCGATGGTAAATAATGCTGCTATGAACATTGATATACAAGTCTCCACTTATGCCTCAGTGCTTATTTTCTGTGTTATGCAGATGACACAACCCTGCTTGCTGAAACTGAAGAGGACCTGAAGCACCTGCTGCGGAGGGTCAAGGACTGCAGCCTCCAATATGGAGTGAGGCTCAATGTCAAAAAGACAAAGATT
>NW_006399892.1:7511766-7516711 GCF_000299155.1 Elephantulus edwardii | reverse complement strand
ACATACTTTGGACATGTTGTGAGGAAAGACCCGTCTTTGGAGAAGGACATAATACTTGGGAGGGTGGAGGGACAGTGCAGGAGGTGAAGGCCCTCTATGAGGTGGATTGATTCAGTGACTGGGATAATCGGTATGAGAGTGTCAGAGACAGTGCAATTGGCACAGGACAGAGCAGATTTTAGGGCTGTAGTACATAGGGTCGCTATGATTCGCAAACGACTCGACGGCACATAACAGCAATAGCAACAACATATTCCAAGCAATGGAATAACTGGGCCATATGGAATTTCTATGTTCAGCCTTGCAGAAAATGCCACACCTTCCTTCAGAGTTTTTGTACCATTTTACAATCATCAACAATATATGAGAGTTCCTATCTCTTTATAATCTTCTCCAACATTAAGTACTTGCTGTCCTGTTAAAATTTGTGACTGCTACTAGAGGGAGGACTGCTATTTATATTATACTATATATTATGTTTTATAGAATGAGGCCTATGAGAAGAAGTGTGACATCAGGATTGGTGGGAGACCTATCAACCATCTGCATTATGCAGATGACACCAGCCTGCTTGCTGAAACTGAGAAGGACCTGAAGAGTTTGCTGAAGAGAGTCAAGGACTGTAGCTTTCAATACAGATTCAGATTCAACATCAAGAAAACAGAGATTCTCACCACTGGACCAATTGGCAGCATCAGGATGGATGGTGAAGAGATTGAGATTGTTAACAACTTTAGTCTGCTTGGATCCACAGTCACCATTCTTGGCACCAGCAGGAAATTAAAAGGCTTATTGCAATGGGAAAGTCTGATGTTAGGGACTTCTCCAAAGTACTGAAGAGCAATGCTGTCACTCTGGAGACTAAGGGGCATCAGATACAGGCCATGGTCTCTTTAATCACTTGTTATGCGTTAGAGAGTTGGCCAATGACTAGGGAGGATAGTAGGAGAATTGATGCTTTTGAACTGTGGTGCTGGAGAAGAGTATTGAGTGTGCCATGAACTGCTAAGAAAGAAACAGATTCATCTTAAAGAGGGTTAAACCAGGATGCTTCTTGGAGGCAAGGATTCTGGGGCCTCTTCTGCCATACTTTGGACATGTTGTAAGGAGGGACCAGTCCTTGGAGAGGGACATCATGCTTGGGAGGGTGGAGGTATAGGGCAAGAGGAGAAGACCCTCTACAAGGTAGATTGATTCAGTGACTGGGGTAATCGGGGTGGGTGTGTCAGACACAGTATGATCGGCACAGGACAGAGCAGTGTTTTGGGCTGTTGTACATTGGATTGCTATGAGTCATAAGTGAATTGATAGCACATAACAACAAGAACAACAGTAACTAGGGTGAGATGGTATCTCATTATGGTTTTGATTTGCATCTCTCTTATTGCCAGTGATTTTGCTCATTCCTTCATGTATCTGTTGGCCAGCTGAGTATCTTCCTCTATGGAAATTCTTTCCATGCCTTTTGCTCATTTTATAATTGTGTTATAAGTCTTTTTCTTGCAGAAACCCTGTAGGATTCTGTGAACTTTTGATTTGAGACCCTTGTATCACTGCTCTGTTCACACAACAGCTTCCTTGTCCAGGTACAATTTTTGCATGAGCATAATTCGGTGCTCTGGAATTCCCATGCAGTCCCAACTTGTTATTTGAATAAAATTAACCATTATTACAGTGATATTATTTGGATTACCATGAACAGCATTAGAGGCAAATTTTTATTCTTTTCCCATTTCTTCTGTCATCCATTTGTTACTGTTCAAATGAGCCTCATTCATTATAGTTGATATATAGACCTTCAAAGTTACATTTCATACCAAGCTAGAATTAGTTCTTTATGTTTGTAACTTATATACTTCCAATACTTATTGTTGTTGTTATGTGCTATCAAGTTAATTGGACTCATAGGGATCTTATGCACAATAGTTCTGAACCCTTCCCTATCCTGTGCCAATCTTACTGTCTCCAGAACACATGTCCCTATTAAGGCGGTTACTGTGCTAATCACTTTCATCCAAGGTTTTCCTCTCTGTTACTATTTCTCCACTCTTCAAAGTATAATGTCGTTTTCTACAGATGGTCCCTTTTGGTAACATTTCCAAAATAAGTGAGATGAAACTTCAAAATGCTTGCATCTAAAGAGCAACTGAAACACCTTTGCCTAGTCAATGAAACACAGATGGACATTCCTCTGGTACTCCCTATTTTCAGCCAAGGTCTATCCAATATTAGTTACTATATCTCTCATACCACAATCTTTTCTAAACCCAGCCTGGGCTTTGGCAATTTTCTATTGATGTGCTGTTCCAGTCGTTTTTTTATAATCTTCAGCAGAATCTTGCTTGCAGGTGATATTAACGATAATTTCCACACTCTGTCGGATCATTTTTTTTTGAATGGGAACAAATATAGATTTCTTCAAGTCAGTTGGCCAGGTTGTTGTCCTCCACATTTCTTGGTACAACTTGGTGAGGACATCTTGGGCAGCATATGTTTGTTGAAATATATCAATTGGTATACTGTCAATTATTGGGGCCTTGTTTTTTTCCAATTCTTTCAGAACAGCTTGAACTTCTTCCTTCATTAACAGAGACTATTATTCATATGTTGTTTCATGAAATTCTTCTGTGTATGCCAATTCCTGTATGGACCACAACAAACTGTGTCTAACTCTGAGAAGAATGGGATTTCCAGAATGACTAATCGTGCTTAGGTAAAACCTATACTTGGACCAGGAGGAAGTCAACAGAAATGAACAAGGAAACATTTCATGGTTCAAAATTAGGAAGGGCGTACACCAGAGATGTGTCCTATGTTCCTATCTTTTCAATCTATATACAGAACAGATTTCCTGCAAGGCTGTGCTCTATGAGGAGAAATGTAGCATCAAGATTGGAGGAAGGCTCATCAATAATCTTTGTTTTGCAAATGACACACCCTGCTTGCTGAAACTGAGTAGGACCTGAAGCTTGCTGGAGAAGGTTAAGGACTGCAGCCTTCAATATGGATTGAAACTGGACATTAAAATAACAAAGATTCTCACCACTGGGCTGACTGACAGCATTGTGATAGATGGTGAAGAGATTGAGATTGTAAACAACTTTAGTTTGCTTGGCTCCACAATCAACACTCTTGGAACCAGCAGCCAGGAAATTAAGAGAGGTATTATGTTGGGAAAGTCTGCTGTTAAGACCTTTCCAAATTACTGAAGAGCAATGATGTAAATCTGAAGAGTATGGTGTGCCTTATACAAGCCATGGTGTTTACTTTCACTTGCTATGCATCAGAGAGCTGAACCATGACTAGAGAAGATAAAAGGAGAATTGATGCCTTTGAGATGTGGTGTTGCAGAAGTGTATTGAATATACTGCTAAGAGAACAAACAGGTTTGTCCTGGAGAGAGTGAAACTAGGCTGCTCCTTGGAGGCAAAGATTCTGAAGCTTCATCTGGTATACTTTGGACATGTTGCAAAGAGGGAACAGTCTTTGGAAAAGAATATCATGCTTGGGAGGGTAAAGGGACAGTGCAAGAGAGGAAGATCCTCATTGATATTGTTTGATTCAATGATTGGAGTAATGGGTGTACGTGCCAGAGACAATAAGATTGGCACAGAATAAAGAAGGGTTTAGGCTGTTGTCTATAGGGTCACTATGAGTCACGGGTGACTCAATGGCACATAAAAACAACAAGAAAAACAACAAAGAGCAATTTGGTTTCATCCTGTCTAGGAAAGACTTGTTTGTTCTCTTGGCATTCCTTAACATGTCCAACACTCTTCTGCAGCACCAAAAATAAAAGCTATCAATTATTCTTTTGTCATCTTAGTCATTGTCCAGTTCTTTGATGCATAGCAAGTATTTGTGAAGACAATGGCCAGGATCACTCATATCTTAACCTCTGGACTGATGTCTCATTACTTCCTATGAATTCTTTTTAGAAATAAACAATGAATTTTTTTTCTTGCTCTGGAAAACTATGTTGAAGAACAATGTAGTCTCTGAAATAAAGATTTTAATACAATAGTTTAATTTGAAAAATCACCCCCAAAAAGTAACACTGAACTGGGAAGAAATCCATGTAAGAAGCAAATAAAGCCAAAACAACAATATATTTTGCTGTTGTTCCATTACAGGCAACTAAGGCTTAATATTACCAGAATCTTCTAAGGGATAGATGTACCATGAATGTAAAAAGGCATCTGTTTAAAGAAGAAAAAATGAATTGGCTTTGCTTTTCTTCAAAAACTATTGATGTACTCAAAGGTATATTAACTCCCTGACACTTCCAAGTCATTCATTCATGAATGTGTGAATCTTATTGAGTCATAGAAGTTCTAAACAATAAAATAAGTTATATTGTAGCTGACATCGAAATTCATACTGCATTAGTGTCTGGAGGGATATATTAATCAGAATTTATATGGGTACAGCATAAAATGAACTGCATTTAAGAATTCTAATTTTTAAGTAGGAAAACTTATGTAAAATGTGCTGTACATGCCATTTCCTTTAGGATGCACAACAGTAATGTGGGTTTGAGAAAACTAAATAACCTCCATAAAATTGTTCCTGGGAATCCAAATGTCACCATTGTGTCAATGAGTTAAGGTATCCTCCTGTATGAGATGTACCTGGATGACCAAAATACACATTTAATCTTAAAAAAAATTAAAAACTCAAAACCAAACAAACAAAAACCCAAACAAGAATAATAAAAAACCCTTGAACCAACACCTAGATATGTGAATGAGGGTCTACTATATCTACCATTCAGGCTTAGAACATAACGACATAACGACCCTAGGACTATGCCCTTTCTCCATACCTATTCAATCTGTATGCTAAACAAATCATTTTTTTAAATTATTAAATTTTATTAGTTTTCATGAACATTTACAGGGATTTGGGGTTTTCATTCCTTCATTGCTGCACCATTCTCTCTACC
>NW_006399892.1:7501747-7503726 GCF_000299155.1 Elephantulus edwardii | reverse complement strand
CACAGATGTCCTTTAAAAAGTGATTTTACATTGAATGAACAACAATTTCTTTTTCTCAACAAATTGAAATTTGTTAAAATTTTTCCCCCCTCAGGCTACAAAATTCCTTTATCCTGTGATTATTTGTCACATAAGATAGGTAAGGAGAGAAGCAAAATAACAGTGGGCATTTTAAGAGATTGTGGGAATAATGCAGGTAAGTGAAAACTGTATTTTCATGGTTGAACAGTTGAGTGCTGTCAAATGAGAACCAACCTATAATTGACCCTCTCGTGGGTTTTTGCATGAGAGATGATTGCCTATCTTTCTGTCATGGAGAATCTGGTGGGTTTGAACTTCCAACCTTTGCATCAGCAGTGCAACTCATTACCACTAAGCCACGAGAGCTCCCCTGTGCATGGCTGTTTAGGTACTAAGAAAATCAATGCACTCACCAACCTACAAACTCAGTTTTAATGTTGATTTTTTTTTCTCTCAGTAAGATGACAATTGATGTACATAACTATGCACTAATATATTGTGAGACCATAAAAATGCCTTCTGGATTATTATGACTGTGAATGTATGCTCGCCTCAGTTTTATCATGAATTTTATTTGCTTTAGAAGATTATTGACACATATGTCAAACATATGTTAAACATATGATACCTTCATTAACCCTATGATTTGATTAATAGAAAACTTAATGCCTCAGTCATGCAGTAAAACAGAGTTAATATAGAAGCAACTAAGTGTGCATAGGTTGCTTTCATGAACTCACAAAGGAGGTCAAATAAAGGAACCTGCAGACTTTTATTGCTGTCCCATAAACAGTGTATAGAGCACCCATAAAGAATATGGTGGGAAAGTAAATTATTTACTGTGAGAGCTCCCGCTGTAAAATCGTTTATATACACCGAGGGATTAGCATACAGTGAGAGAAGGAGGGAAGGACAAGCTGACAAGCACATTTCTACGCCTTTTTTCTACTTTCTTTGCCATTTAAATATAAGGCATTAAGCTTTCTTGTATTTTAGACACGCAATCAAGATGTCTATCATGATTTTTTTTTTCTGGGGAATAATTACTGAAGGCATTTCTGACATTTTAAAGTTTAATTGTGATTTTCTTTGTTCTTTAAAAGCTGTGCTGGACTTTATATAATTTTTAGTGTGTTTAAAACCATATTATCAAGCATTCTGATTGTTTCCTTTGTAATGTGAAATATTTATTAAATATCTACTATTGGACCCCAAGAGAGAGTACTGAGACAACCCTACAGTAGACCAACCCATACATAAAATTCATGCCACTTTGAACTACATTATGGGGTAGGTAAGTCTTCTCTGCACAGTATAATAATATTCTATAAACAGTTTTACATTTTCAAAGAATATTATGGGAAGAAGTTGGGGAAAAAACCCAAACCTTTTTGACAATTCGATTACTTATTCACTGACAAATAAAATGGCATTCAAACATTTCTGCTTTCTTAAAGCCACTGAATGTTAATATCTTGGCAGGATTAGAAATAGCGTCAAAGAAACTGTTTTAAACCATCTCTTTTTCTACACACATTAGAATAAAAAGATGCATGCATTATTTTGTTTCCACTTCATGAGAAACATTGGCTTTAGAAATAGGCATATTTTAATTTCTTTTCTTTAGAAATGGAATAAGGAATTTTAGGGAAGAATTTGAATCCTAAAAACAATAAAATACAAAACAAAATCCACGAAAAAAGCTTCCAAAGAGGGCTAGAAAAATACCAGCAATAGCAACTAGGTCACTTCATCCTGTCTATTATGTCCTGATCCTCACCATTGAGGTTAGAGCACACAGAACTGGAGATATGCATATAATAATGTTATGCTTCTGCTCAGTTTTATCACTTCATTCAAAATTTCCATGTATGTGCAGTTTTTATATCTTTTTGCTTTTTAGTTGACCAAATCTAAATAGAGTCAAGGAATGTTTTAATTTCTAAAAAAAAAAAAAA